>NW_021318787.1:474319-572257 GCF_001605985.2 Dendrobium catenatum
CTTGCAAATCAAATCAAATGAACATTGGAACAAAGTGAAAGAGGACTCAAATTAGAACTTGACATTGAACAATGAAGTGAACTCAAAATCAAATTTTCATAACTTGAACAACAGGGGACTCGAATGGAAGAGATTCATGAAGAGCCTGAACTATATGGGCAAATAAAAGGACTTTAATTCAATTTCAAACAATAAGTGAACTTGCAAATCAAAATAAATGAACATTGGAACAAAGTGAAAGAGGACTCAAATTGAAACTTGACATTGAACAATGAAGTGAACTCAAAATCAAAATTTCATAACTTGAACAACAAGGGACTCGAATGGAAGAGTTCATCAAGAGCCTATACTTGAACTCGAAGGAGCTTGGTGCAAGGAATTTGAACTTGAACAATTTGAACAAGAGCTTGAATCCAAGCTGAACTGCAGGGGACATATTCTAGAATTCAAATGATTAATGAATACTTGAACTCTATTTGAATATTAAATAATAATTTGAATGATATGAGCACAAACAAATTCTTGCAACTTGATTGCAAAGGATTTGGTCTTTAACTTGGATATGAACTACAATGGCTTTAGACATGAACCCTTACAAAAGACTTGGACTTGAATCAAGTTTGATTGCAATGGGGATAAATTCAATATTGAACAAATGAAAGTGAATGAGCATCATGAAATATAATCTTATGCCTAAGAAAAGACTCATAAGTTGGCACAATAATAATATTAAGGCAATGTAAAATTTCCAATTATCACTTCCACTAGACAACAAATGTTAATGATCCATGATGTTAAGTTCACCATATATTTGTACACATTGTAATCCCTCTTTTGGGATGAGATATTTATGAGTACAACTTGTTCGCTAGCTACAAGAAAATCATAATAGATGTGGCTTGGGCACCTGATTAAATTTATCTCTAAATGAGATTAAATGGTGCTCATATCTCTCACGAAATAAATATGGTGATATCCCTATAATCTACTAGAGAGCAAGATGTTTCTATAACAAGCTAATAAAATTGCTAGCGAATATCTGTTTAACAACAATTCAATTCCAAGAAGATACAACCACGAATGAGATCAAATGCAATGAACAATAAAATGCAAGAGTAGCATGCATGTCAATAACAACACTCAATGAAATATACATGAGCAGTAACATGGATCTTGTAGTGATATGTCCACAAACAAAGGTAAGGGAGAGGAGTTGATCCTTTGCTATCAATACGGACTAGTATGTAGGCGAGCACATAACGGTCTACTTTCAATAAGAAAGATAGATATTTTATAAGAGACCCACACCACAATAAGCATGTCAGTACAACAAGAAGATTCGACGTGAGGTGGAATAGACATGGGGCAACGACGATGAATATTCTACAAATGCTTGGGAGATAAACTACTAGAAGGATTTTGTAGGTGATGAACACAATAGTACCTTCACAATCAACATCTATATGCAAGCAAACAAATGAAAATTGGAGGGGTACATATAGTTGATTGCAAATAAAGATCAACGATACAAGTCCACCATGCTGACCACAAGCAAATATAGAATAGTTTTCACTCATATAGTAGCCCACTTATGGGTGATGACGATTAAGGTGCAGTGGATGCTAAATCATCTATACAATTGATAGCCACTCAGTAGTAGCCAAATATATCAGCCTTCTACAAGCAAGAACAAAAGATCTGCAACACATACGATCTCTCTACGAAGACAGATGTATGTGCCACATGCCACTGATGGATAAATACATAAACACTACAATAAATGCAGTATCCTCTAGTCAACTTCGGTCTAAGAATGAATACATCTATCTCCAATAGTAGTGGTTGTGTTATAAAGACCAAAATCACAGCAGAATGCATAAAGACTACAAATTCCTATGAGCTTCTACAAGCTAAGGTAGGAGATTAGTTAGTGCACTATGATCCACCTGCAAAAAATCAACAAATAGTGCACGACAATCTACCTGTACAAAGCAGTAAACAACTGATCCAGAAGCTGCTACTCCACGCCACCGGATTCGCAACATTCGTATTATCGGACAGAAGGCGTCTACAAATACTCCCAAAATACCCTTCCACGTGCACTATAAATTGTATACACATAGGTACACTAAAAGGGGTAAAAGCAATTGTAATACCTGCATGGGCCCCAGCGAGCGTGTTATTGGTACACACGTGACGTCTAGGGATGCTGCGCGGGTTGACAAGTGAATTCAGGTTCGAAACCGATCCTTCTATACGGGTCAATAGAAGTCGACAGGGTTCGAACCAACAAACAAATATACGGTTGTGGCGACCATCATATTTATCTCAATACGTTCATGTTAGGTCTCCAATGCCTACAACAATATGAATTCACTAATAAGGGCATAAAGCCTACGAAACCTAATCCTCTATCGACCAATAGATAGAGTCGACAAGGTTCAATCCAGAAAATGGAAATGCTCCCCAAAACACCCCAATGATGGCCGTGTTGAATGATTATCTCAACCGGAGGGGTTTCACAAATATTTCTCAAAGTCCCACCCAAATGTCCATACCAAGTACTCAAAGCTCCACCCAAATACCTAAAACTCCACAAAATCCAAAAAAATCTCAAAAATCCCAAAATTTCAAAAATATTCAAAATTGAAACTATCCATCCCAACGCTTAAAGCAAAGATCCATCCACCCTCCGCAACAGTCTGCCAGGGTGGACATATTCAAATAAACTTTAGCTCATAAAGAGCCAAATGCCTAGTCAAAAATATCACTAGGATCCATTCTCAAATAGTCTCTTGCCATTAAGGACGTGGTACATGTCCTCTAACCGGAGGTTTGCCGCCAAATGGCACCGCAGGATAAACGGTTATGACTCGGGGCCCTCTGAACCGAGTGGTTTTGCCGCCAAATGGCACCACGAAATATCGGTTATGGCCAGAGCCAATACGCTCCTTATTGGCATTAAATCCTTGAGATATGAATCAATAGGATATGATCGATAGGGCACAAAGCCCTCTGTTAGCTAAGGTGGATTTAAATTTGTCCCCTTAGGCAAATACCCACCCCAGGTCTATAAGGTCCCCTTGGACGAAGCAACCCATTGCTGCCGACAAGGATCCTTCTGTTAGGTTGGGTCGACTACCTCCTCTGACTAAGTAGACCAAGGACCACGATGGCCCGGGACGACGGAACCATGAGATCTTGATCGGGTCCATCATCCATTCCCCCACCATCCGCTTTAAGTGCTAGATGGTGCAATTTCTATTTTAAATATCAAACTCTCCAAATTCCCAAATCCAAATTCAGTTCTCAAACACCCGAATCAAAACCCAATTTTCAAATCCAATTTTTACCAATATTCTAAATCATATGTTGCTACTATATGTCAGATACACGTATTTCTATACGAATCTGATTGATGACTAGCCTTAACCGAAAGTTCTCTCTCGTGATCGGGAGGGGTAATTACCCTATAGGAAACCAGAACTCAGATCATAAAGTCCTCACAAAATGAGGGCGAAATCTCTGGGTAGTGTCGTATTTACAAACCCATCTGCCTTCCAAAATTTATCCCGGAACTTAGTTCATTAAAACTCCCTCGCTAAAAAATAGAAAAGCGCGGCGGGGAGGCCGGGGCCGAATTTTCGGAGCCCACAACAGGCTTGATGTTGTTGTTTTAGTAGGAAACAATCTTGAATTTAACCACCAATTTCTATCTGTAAAGCTCCTTCGCTCAGTGATTAAATCATGAATCGGCATCATTGATACATGCTGAAAACTTGTTCTTTCTTTCCAAACATTCCGAGATTTGGATTCATGTGCGCTTTGCAGACAATCATAAAAGCTTTTGGATGATGAGGTACGGGTGAATTTGGCTTCATAAGCTAGATGGAGAAGCCAAGAAGATGGAGAAGTGTATAATACTACTTGACCAATTTTCAGTTGGTTTGCACTTTGCATGGAAACAACAAATTGAATGAAAAATAAGTTGAAAAAAGAATAACCCAAAATTTGCAAACCAAATGCCTTGGGACCAAACTGAATTGATAGAAGCTAGCTGATTAGTTTTTGCATGGCCTTCTAACTGCGATACTAATTGGGGGAAGAAGAGGAAGAGGGGAGGGAACATATATTTAGGAGGAATGCTAGACATAAATATATTTTATTCGATCCTAAAATTGTATAAGTAAATTGTGATGAATTGGCTACCAACTTGAAGGATGAACCAGCAACCTTGAAAGTCTACCAAAGAAAAACTCCAAAACGGTCAATATTGGCAACATAAAGTTGGTCTACAAATATGTAATAAACACTAATTTATTTTTATTATTTTTAGTTGAGGTAGATCGGGATTTGTCTATTTTATTTAAAGTTTATGTTAGGCAGGCCATGTCCATCTTTTAAACTTGGTCAACCCAAGTAGCCTCCTATTGTAATCAAAAGGATTGAAAATGTCTGATTTGTTTTCTTTCTTTACCTCTCTTCTACTTTTCTCTTGGGAATTTACACCTACTCTAAAGGTGATGGGGACATTAGAGCATGAATCGTATATCAAAGGCGTGGCCGACGATCTACGGCCACGATCGCGTCGATGTATTTTGAGATTATTTCATGTATTTGTTTTATTATGTTATTTGTCTTTTATTATTAGTTATGTTGTAATTGCTTTCCGTTTTTACCCCTTAAAGGGAGGTTATATGTAAGCCTTGAGGGCATTGTTGTCTTTTTTATTTTGAGTCTTATATACGAGGCTATTTATAGCCCCTTTGTTCTCTTTGAAAATTAATGAATGATTATTATGAAATTTTCGTACACTTGTGTTTTGAGAGCATTTGAGAGTTATTGGAGAGAACTTTGGAGAGATCCCTAGGAGAGGGAGATCGGATCACCCACCAACCTTGGAGACGGCCGGGTTTGTGGTTTTCTACTTTTCTTTTGTCTTTCCCCTTCCGCCTCCACTACTCAACATCGTTGCGTCCAAACATCTACATCTCACGCCATCATCTCCTCCCCAATCGAGTGCCACAAATTTTCCCTACTAACCACCAGCCACCTCACCCGACCCACATCCCCCCGGAACCAGCTCCACCCTTCGGACCACCCCCAACCATGGGGCCCCTCTTATGTTTCCTAAATTAGATTGAATCAAATTTGGATAGATTTGAAATTCAAATTTAATTGATTTGAAATTCAAAATCTTTCCTAATTTACTAAAATCTATTTTAGGAAAGTTCTTAAATTAAATTCTTTTGAATTTCAAATTCAAATTATATTTATTTAATTACTTTCTTAATTCCTCTAGCCTCTTTAATTAACCCCAACTCACCTCCCAAATCGCCTCCCTCCCAATTAATGCCGCCGGCCCCCCTTTGACTTGGGTTAGGAAATATTTCCTAAAGCCCCGTCCTTGCTTGGGCAATAATTCAAAATCTCCCTAAATTTTCTCTTGGCCGAAATTCTCTCGTCCCTTCTCCCTAATTTCTTTCCAAAAGGAGGTCTCTCTTTGGAAACAAATTAAATCCCCACCTCCTCTACAAACCGCTTGCCCCTCTCTCCTACCCGCCCCTCTCTCTCTCCAATCCCTCTCTCCCTCACTAACTCTCCCGAAATTTAGGAATGGGTAATTTCTATCCTAAGTTCGTTTCCTCTAGTTATAAAAATATGAAATTTATTTCAGATTTTTGTCTTGGCTCTTCCCCCTCTCAAATTATAAGAGAAACTTCTTTCTCTTTCAACTATCTTCAAGTGCACCATCAATTTGTGAAGAGCTTTGCTATCGAGCTCCTATGAATGGCGGATCCGGAGATTGAATACGGCCTCACCTACGACGAAGACGGTTTCGTAGACATCCTCCAATCCACTTTCTTTGACGTTAATACAAGAGTCGATCACACCGTTGAGGACTACTTCGAGCGCATCCTGGACACTTTGGTGGACGCAATCGACGAGCAGTTTGAAGGCGTTGAGTGGAGGATCTCCACCGACCCGTGACAAAGGTTCTCTTTTCCCCCTTTCACAATATTTCTTAAGTCTAACTTTATCTTGTGCTTGATTGTAGTCACGAAGGATGATTCTCCCGGCTTCTGCTAAGCTTAGTAAACGTAGGGTTTTGAGTGTGCCTCTGTGCCTATTAATTCTCGTTGTTAGATTAGGGATTTTATTGAAACTACTATTCTGGCATAATGTTGTTTACTAATTTATTTTGAAAGCTTTTCAAATCTCTGGTTATGTTATTTAGCCTAAGCAGTGTGACACCTTTCTTATTTTATTCGTTGTTTTAAGACGCTAATGGTTTCTACATTGTTATTCTAATCAAGAGTTGTGCAAATCATTACTAAACATTGCATTTGTACGTAGTCCTGCATCAAAAGGTGGCAAACCTTTTTGGGTCTTCAAAAAGCTTATCTAATGGTGCTCTTGTTGCACTACCATCAAGCTTCCACAAGAATTTTCTTCCATGCGGTCCTTTCCTTCATCCACACAGTTCAACCATCCAGATTTCCTTCATCCAGCTGTCTAAACCAGCCACAAGAAGCATCCAGCTCACCTCCTGTTCATCCCAGCTTTGCCAACCTATTTCTAGCCATCATGTTGGTTTGTTTGAAGTCTTCCACGTACCTTCTTCTCCTTCACACCAAGCGGCCTCTCAACAGATTTTCAGTTCAGCCAAAAACCTTCCAGCCGACCTGCATTTGGCATCCTTCGACCTGCATCTTCCCTCCAACATTTGGCAGCCTTGTTTCTTTCCCTTCTAAGATTGGCAGTTTGAAGACCTGCTGTTTTTTACAGCAGACATCATGATGGGGACATCGACAAGAGGTTTCGACGTGTTTATCAGAGGCGACACAGGAGATCGATGGCCATGATGGAGAGTCTTTACTTTTGATGCATTTTTTGTATTAGCATTTTATGTATTAATCATTTTATTTCAGTTTTTCCGTTTTTGGCCCTTATGGGTAGTTGGTCGCTTTTGTAGCCCAAGGGGCATTCAAGTCTTTTTTTTTTGGAGATTTACATACATACCACTTAATACTATTCTATTTACATATTTAACACCTAAAATTTTAATATTACATACATGCCACCCTTAGTTCATTTTCATATCAAATATGAGTGGTAGAAATGAAATATATGAGTGTTAGGAAAGAAATATAAGTGGTATATTTGATATTAAAATAATATAGAGTGGTATGCATGTAATATTAAAGTTTTAGATGTTAGATATGTAAATAAGATGTTATAAAGTGGTATGTATGTAAATTTCCCTTTTTTTTGTCATTTTGAGGCCTATATATATGGTCATCTTCTTATGTATGAGAGGATGATTGGATGAATGAAAAGTTATCTTGGTGATCCCTTTGTGAGTTCCAAAACGCCTCTAGATCTCTTTGTGAGTTCTAGTGGATGTGGTGTTGAGGTTAGTGGTTTTATTTTCGCATACACCTCCTTCTTTGATCCTCTCTGTCAAGAAATCCTTCCCACCGAATTCCTTGGAAGAACCCGAGCCCCTCCCTCCCTTGCCGCCGACCATCTTGGGCTCACAAGCCGCCGGCCACCTTCCCATCCGTCGGCCACCTTCCCACTCGTCGGCCCTTCTCCCCCATTGCCCCATATTGAAATTCAAATTTCGAATTTCAAATTCCTTCCAAATTGGGAATTCCAAATTAGGAAAGTTTTAATGATGAATCCAATTTTAAATCAAATCAAATTGGATTTAATTATTTTTCTTTCCTATGCATGACGATCGACATGCTCCAATCCCCATTCTTTGACGTGGGCTTTGATTTCGACGACACCGTTGAAGAATACATCGACCGTATCCAATACACCTTAGTTGACGTGATCGACGAGCAAAGGTCAAAGGGACGTTGGATCATCATTGGACGACCATCTTCCTCGACCACTCCGGCCACCTTTCCAAGAATGACAATCCTAGGTTCTTTCTTCCTCGGAGTGACCTTGATTCTAATGTGGAGACTCTTCTTCCGCTAAAGCCTAGACTATTTGAGCGTATGGGCTCCAAAGGTGAAAGCTCCCCTTATTAAATCTTGGATTCTTGTTTACCGTCGTAGATTTACAATTACTCTTTGCATTTTCTTGAATTGTTTGGTTAATCGACTTTGCTCTTTTTTGCCTAAGCAAGTTAAAAACTAAGAAATCCGAGGATCATTCCGTGTTATAAGTAATAACTTTATTTTGGGAATACTTTGTTAAATTGCTCTCTTTAATTTCTTAAGTAACTCCCATCGTTTCACATCACATGAAGACCAACAATTTCGAGATCTATTGTTTTTATTCGTACCCATAAAAAACAACAATGATATAGGTTACAATTTTTTCAGCCATCTACTTCTTGCAAGAATCAACAAGGAACCTTCATCAACAAGGAACCATCATCAACACCGGTGCCAAATATTGCATCATGGATATTACGACTTGTCAATTTTTTATTCTTCTTTGTAAGAACACATTAGGTTCTCCATTTTCTTGATTTTCCTTTTAGATTTTTTCATTTTCACATTACATTTTTCTATCACTTTCTTTCTCTTTTTACCAGTACAGGTTTTTGTTTTCAAGAACCACCTTGGCACTACTTCAATCAGCTCTTAAAAATCAAGCAACATGAAAAATGCTGATTTAGCAGGGGCTCTTCGAACGATGCAAACCAATCAAGAATTGTAATTTCCTGAAATTCAAAAATCCCTCCAATAAGCTGGCGTTCAATTTGCTTCCATTGGCACATCCAACCAATAATTTCAAACCTTCATGGATTCCGTTGATAAGCATCTTGATAGCTTATGCACTGACCGACTACCTTCCTTTCACATGCTAGATCCTTCTTTCTCTGCTGGTATTCTTTGATCCGTTGGCTCTTTTCCTACTCCACAACTTGCCCTCGTTTCTTAAGGTTTTCCTTATCGTAAAACTATGAAAATTGAATTTCCTCTCTTTATTGGATCTGATGTGGAAACAT
Source organism: Dendrobium catenatum (assembly GCF_001605985.2). Taxonomy (NCBI): domain Eukaryota; kingdom Viridiplantae; phylum Streptophyta; class Magnoliopsida; order Asparagales; family Orchidaceae; genus Dendrobium; species Dendrobium catenatum. The sequence goes on from NW_021318787.1 coordinate 483,294, forward strand.
GGATCTTTAAAGCACATGAGTACTTCAATTTTTATAATACTCATGATTGTTATCATGTTAGAATTTCTTCGTTTCATCTTAACAGTCCTGCTGCTACTTGGTATCAATGACTTGGGATGAAAGGTCAATTTATTTCTTTTTCTGATTTTATGTTATATTTATAACAAAGATATATCATTTCTTCTTATGAAGATTTACATGAGAATCTTTCAAAATTAACTCAACAAACTTCAATTTTGGATTATCCAACGGCTTCTAAAAATTTTACATTTAAAGTTCTCAATCTATCAGATTCTACTATTCATTTCTGGACTTAAAATAAGAACTAGGAAGAGAACTTTTATTTGCACGTCCTAATTCTCTTTTAGATGCAATGGAACTTGCTAGATGTTATGAACCTAAAATTCAAATTTTTTTTTTCTGCACCATCCTCACTTTGGCGCAAACCTAACCCTTCCTATTCAACCACCAAGATTCCACCTTCTACCACTCTACCTCCATCCGGCCTCAACCCCACTCCTTTGGCTCAACTTTCTCTACCCATCCATAAAACTCCTAATCTTCCAATTCACAAACTCTCTTACTAAAATTCAACCGAGAAAAAGACTTTGTTTTAATTGTGACACAAAATTTGCCCAATATCGCTTCCCTAATAAATTTTACTTATTATTTGGCATTGACAACAATGAATATCTAGAATACCCTAAATTTTCTCTTAATATTGATGATAATTAAGATCTCTTTTGAAATTAGTTTAAATGCTTTAGTCGGATTATTTAATCCTTGCTCTTTTCATTTAAAGGACTATAAATAATCAGAAGGTTCACATTTTCATTGATAGCGAGAGTACTCATAATTTTATTCAAGACTATCTTATTCATCAACTTGGTGTTACTCCTCAACCTATCAAAAAATTCAAAGTTCTAGCACGTAATGACAATTTACTATTCTTTAAAGCTAAATGCATGTCACAATTACTATGCAAGGCTATCAGGTCACTTTAGATTTATTCATCCTTCATCCACGGTCCTGATATCGTTCTAAGTATGCATTGACTATAATCCTTGGGACCAATTTTACATAATTTTCACAATTTGTCTATGCAATTTAATTATCAAAATTAATAATTTATACTTTTAGGTGAACCTCAATTATCCTCCAAACCCATTTCTTTTAACCCATCACATGCTCTCATATCTCATTCCCCAACCATTCATATATTCACTAGTCAATCCCATCATCTAAATGCTAATCTTACACCACTTTATTTTTGTGACAAATATCTACATACCCTTCTTCGCCCTCTTCCTACTATTTCTACATTATTACACAAGTTTCAACACTTATTCAAGTGATCGACCACCACCACATACCATCGTATCCATTGTCCATCTTTATCCAAACCCCTTGATATTATCCCTTGTCGTTCCCCACATTATCAAAATGATGCGATAGATCAATTAATTTCAGAAATATTTCAGTCTGGCATTATTTGTCATTGTCATAGTCCTTTTTCTAACCTTATCCTTTTCGTCAAAAAAGAGATGACACTTGGCATTTTTGTGTTGACTATCATGCTCTTAATGCCCTTACTATTAAAGATAAATTTCCCATTAAAATTGTGGATGAATTGGTTGATGAACTTCATGGAGCTTATTTTTGTTTTCTAAACTTGGCCTTCTTTCCGGATATCATCAAGTCCGTATGCATCCAAATAATATACATAAAACTACTTTTCACACTTATGATGATCGCTATGAATTTCTTGTTATGCATTTTGGCTGAACGAATGCCCCCTCAACATTTCAAGCCTAAATGAAGTTAGTTTTTCGATCTTTCCTTCAAAAGTTTGTCATTATTTTTTTATGATATTTTCATCTATAATCCTACTGTAGAATCTCATTTTGATTGCCTGCTTCTTGTATTTTGACGTGTAAATAGGTAGCTAAATATTGTATGGACGGAATTTATGTACAAAAAAAAAAAGTGCAAATAGATAACCTCAAGTAGTATTTAATAAACAAATGAAGAATGAGGACTTATAAAGCTGACTTCAAATAGTTTTGTTAAGGCTAATGATAAGGATTGATACTCGCTCAAATGCTTTCCTTATTTTGCTGTGAACCAAAACTTACTGTTGTTACGCTTCATTATTTCAATGCTTATTCCAGTTTCAAAACCCGTCATTTTGGATTTTCTACTTGGTATAAAAATTTTCTAACCTGAACCTATCTTGCAGGTGTGCTTATCGTATTGGGATTAGGAACTGCGTTTCGGCTTGCATTGGAATGCTGCCATGAATGGGGCACAAGGAGACACGGGCAGGGGGTGGATGCTGACATTACTACTGGTTTCCATCCTGCCGTTTAACTAGCTCCCTCCCTGCATATCAATAGCATCATATAGAATTTAATTATGAAAGCCATTTCATTTTTTCAAACTTTTAGCTGATAGAAAGTTTTACTTCTGCAAATGATTGGGTAGACTGCACATGGTGATATTAGTTCAGTAGAATGTGCTTATTATTGTTGTTACCAATACATTGTCCAGATCTTTCTGCCAGCTTGTCCCTTCAGTTTCTAATAAAGGGCTCTATTAGTACTTTTCCATCATGTTAATCCTGCTGAAAGTTTCCTTTATGCTATATCCTCACAAATCACAATCTATAGCTTTCACAGTTGGGAGAGATTATTCTGTGCGGACATCGGATGGTACAGTACCTATCTTGCAGGTGCGCTTATCGTATTGGGATTAGGAACTGCATATTCTTTTTGTTGGGAGAATTGTCAGGTACCTAATCATTAGTACTTTTCCATTATTATGTGCGGACACGGCTCAATTAGTACTTTTATATATATATATATATATATATAGTCAGGTTATTTGAATTGAATATGGTCAAAATTTATGGGTTTTTGTTCTTATTTTACTTGTTAAATATATAAATTTAGTCTTGATCTAATTATTGAGTTGAATCTGTTTAAGTATGAGCAACAAAGTTTTCTTTTTTATATAGCTCTAAATATGAATGTTTATAATGCTGAGCAATTGTATCAAAAAAGAAACGTTGAGGGCACCCCTTTTTGAATTTGGACTCTCTATATTTAGAACAATTATTACGTCCTCCGACCGGACGTAGAGGAACGTCCGGTCGGAGGCAAATTCCCGCCAAATACCGAGTTGTACCGAGTAAACACGGAGCAATATCAAATAATAACGAGGAATAACATCATGTGAAGACCCAATACCGAGTTTTTTCGAGCTATCTTGAGCAATACCGAGTTATACAAAAGTTGTAGAAAAAACTCGGTACAACTCGGTATTTCTCGATATAGCTCGGTATAACTCGGTATTGGTCTTCAAAGAGCGGTATTTATCGTTATTATCAAATAATACCTAGTTGTACCAAGAAAATACCGAGTTTTTTGGCGAAAATTTAGCTCCAACCGGACGTTCCTCTACGTCCTTGCACCGGATGTAATAAAAGTTCCTATATTTAATGTTGTTGATAAATTTAGTCATTCAGAAATGGTTATTTTGTTTTATCTTGGGAAAACTAAGGGCAAATATGCCTAATTTTATTCTAAAATTTTAAAAGGTTACAATTACATAGAATTGTAAGAAAACAATGAAAAATTTACAACTCTAAATAGACTAAAAATTCCTAAAAAAAGGAAACAAAAAGAAGCTCCAAACAGCAGCAACTGAAAAGAAAAACCCTCCGGACTCGGCAATTGGCAAAACCTTCAAAATATTCTTAAACCTGAGAATCAATGGTTGCTAGTTCAACCATCTAGCATAAAACTGGTTACCAAATTAACCGTCAAAATGAAAGAACCTATGAAAGTGCCCAAACATCATAGTCCAGAAAATATCCAACCAGTCATCTTAAACAATCAGATGCTAAATTTTGAGCAAAGAAGTTTAATTAAAAACTTTAGCTTGAATCGCAAATCTGATACTTCTACAAAAAAAAAATCTATACTGCTGAAGTTGTTATCAATTTTTCTGCAATTCCTCTCTTTCCAAACAAAATAAAGAGTGCAGCAAGTATAGAGATAAAAAAGACATTTAGCCTCAGCATTCCAATTCGAATTTCAAATCAATTCAAAATTTTGAATTAAATTATGTCTAAGCATAAACTAATTTATACTAGACACAAATTTAGAAATAATATTGAAAGTAAAATCACATTCAAAAAATAAATGTCTATGACTTTTAGGTCCTCTATTGCAAACGATACAATTGACTGGCACTATAACATTTCTTTTTATCAAAAGATACGTAGTTTTTAAATCATTCAACATAGCCATCCAAGAGATACAAGAGAACCTTAAAGCATATCTCTTATGTCAAACATATTTAAATCAGTCCACCTTAATAAAATTATTAAAGAACACAATAGAAATTTTTAAAAATAAGAAAATTCATTTTATCCTAAGCAATAATATAATTCACCTGATTTTGGATTGGAATTTTCAAAATCTCTTGAACTATAACATCCAAAATCTGATCTGGAACGACTCAATTACCATCATTAATCCTGCCCCCAACTTTCATATTTATGAAAGAGGTAGCCTCATCAGACAAAAGAATCTCCTGAAAAGCTTTTCCATTAATTTAAGGATCCCATAAAAGAGATAACCGGCAAGGATTATCCATATTAAAAGAGAGATTATTTTTAATATCCATAGTAATAACATAAAGTTCTTTCCAAAATTTTGAATCTCTTTGCGAACAAGGCTTCCAACAAAAAATGTATTTAGATTTGACCTAACTAGCAAGAAGCCCAAATTATTCACAATCCGCCAGATAAGAGAACACCTAAAAGAAAATCTTAAGGCATTCGGATTATGAATAACTAACCCACCAAATATTTTAGGCTTGCAGACTTCCTTCCAAGCAATCATTTGAATCCTGAAATAAAAAATTAAAACAAGCTTTTTTGAGAAATTTGAAACAAGCTTTTGGTAAAGAAAATCCTCTAATCCAATAAGAAATTATATTATAAATAGTAAAGTTAATATATTGAATTCTACCAGAAAAAAAAAAAAAAGATTCTTGCTTTCCAACCAGCTAAAAGATCCATAATTTTGTTCATCAATGACTAAAAATCAGAAATTAGAAGCCTTTTGCAAGAAATTGGAAGACCTAAGTATTTCAAAGTATTATGGAAAATCGAAATACCCAAAATTTGACTAATGTCATGAGCCAAATTACACCCTTTAGAAAAAACAATGGAGCTTTTTTCTTGATTAACCTGAAGTCCATAAATTTTATAGAAATACTCCAAAATCTCATTTAATTTTTCAGCATTTAAAATAGATGCTTTCCCAAAAACAATAACATTATTCACATATAAAAGATGAGAAATTAAATTCTCACCTGCATTAATACCCTCAAAATTAACCTCTTAAGACTGATCCTCCAGAAGATTAGAAAAAGCATCCATAATAATATAAAAAAGATACGGAGAAAGATGACAACCTTGACAAAGACCAGAAGAAGAATTAAAAAAACCATTAAGAGAGACAATGAGAATGACCGAGAAAAAGATATTATCAACACACCCTTTGACCCAAGAAATAAGTACATGAGGAAAGTCTTTTTGAGTCATCCTATTAAAAAGAAAATCTCTAGAAACAGAGTCAAATGCTTTATGGATATCCAACTTGGAGTAGAAGAACTTCTTATTATGACTATTAAACCCTCTTAATAATTCCACAGCAAGAATAATATTATCAGTAGAAATCATCTTTTTAATGAAATCGGATTGACTCTTGCGAATAATGATGGGCATAACATCCTTCATTCTAAGAAATGGTTGTTGGCTTGTCTGCCGTATAACGTTAATGATGCCCCCTTGTTTAGTTGCGAGATAATATGAGCTTCTGAAGAATCAGATGTTCCAGTTGATCCTAAGCGATTATGGTTAAAGAATTGGAACTACCACCAAATGAAAATTTAGATTCATTTAATTCCAACATATTCGTAATGAAATACAAGGTTGAGAAGATATGTTACTCATATCAAATTATCAAAGATTTGGTTTGAGACAGTTTTTTATGATTTTTTTTTTTTTAAATTTTAGTATAAAATTAGAAAATTTTTGCACCAAAAAGTTATTTTAGGTAGTAAGATACTTTTTAAAATAATTTTTTTTTGTATAAAAAATAAAAAAATTTGTTTGAAAAAGGTGTTTTAAGAAATATTAAGAACGTCATTATAAATGAAGCTTAATTTTTTGTTTGGAATAATTTTTTTATTAATTTTTCTAAGAAAAATATTTTAATAAATAATAAGAAAATTGTACAAAAGAAAAAGAAGTCTAAGATGAATAACTATGATGAGATAAATCTGTTACATAGACTAAAAGATCAGCACAACAGAAAATTTGTCTAAAACAAACCACCTAAATTAAAAAAGCAAAAAAGTTCAATATTTTGCAGGTCCTAAAAATAAAGAATCCTATACAAAAGAAAAATACATGATAGCTAAAAGTATATGAGCCATCCAAAAGGGCCTCGTAATGATGCTCTAGAATCAGACTCAAAGCACCTGCACAGAGGATTCTAAATCATGTATATGCTCGGTTGCATCTAAGTATTTTAATTAGGCAACAAGAAACCATCTAGAGCACGAGCAATTATTAGGTCCTTTCACTGGATGTAGAGGAAGGTTCAGTTTTAGCCAAAAATAGGTAAAAAGTGCAAATACCGAGTTTTTTGAAAAACTCGGTATTTTTTCAAAAAACTCGGTATTTGCACTTTTTTAGGCAAAACCGAACCTTCCTCTAGGTCCTTGCACCGGACCAAATAAAAACTCCACGTGGAGGCCTCTTGACGACTTGGATCTTGATACTTGGCTGTGTAAGTATTAATAATATTATATAAAGAATTAAAGCTCGGTTCAATTAAAGCTCGTTCATGATCGTTTAATCTAATTTAAATATATTTTGTAATTTTAGAAAAAGGAACCACTGGCTCGTAGGTTTTATTTCTTTTTATCTTGTAGCTATTTCGAGCATTAGTGAGCTGGAGGTTCCTTCTAATGACCTTGTAACCGCTTTTTTGGAAATTAACACGTAGGCCCCGCCGTGGGTTTAAAAAAAAAACTAACTAAACAAACAAACTTGAACAACATTTTAAATACTCGGTCCTTAAATAAACAAGTTTGAACACTAATGTGTTCAGTTAAAATTGATAAATATATAAATAGAAATATTTGAATTTTATTATAATATAATGATATAATTATTTTTAATTAATAAAATTTAAAGTAATGAAATATTATAATATATGTTAAATAAGATAAATTCCTCTCGACTTTTGTGTTATGTGATTTGAATAGGTGTGGACTACGCATAATAATATAAAGGAAACATGAATAGAGAAGATGATGGATATTATTCATAATAACAACTCAAAAGATTATAATGATAATTTGGATGGAAGATTAATCAAAATTTTCATTAAGGAGAAAATCACCAAGTTCTACCATTACATTTCATATTAGCAATGCTCCAACATATATTAACTAAGTCTATTTTATACTATAAATTATTATATATTTATAGTATCTCTATTATAATATTGCGAAATAAAAAAGTATATATAATTCATGTAAGGGAAGGCCATCTCATTGATCCATGGGTTCTCAAATTCATTATTTGATTGGTTGATTGCTTGATTGAATGACATATCCCTACATTATATCCTTATACTATAGCCTAAAGGAAAAAAAAAAAGTGAGATAGGGGAGGAAGGAATTTTCATGCTCCTCTATTTAGATTTCATCTAAACCCCTTTGGATAGTGAATCACCTCATATTGATGTCTTTGAAATTTTCATTGAATCTTTCAAATTTGATGATGACAATAAATATCATAATCTTTCATTTTTTTCTTAGATTGTAAATAATAAGATTATTACTTACTATATTTAGATGATGGTGATTAAAATTAATTCATTTATCTTTGGACATGACATGAGGACCACCAAACCCTTAACTCCTTTTAAAGTTGATTTCAAAGAAAATTTTAAATGTATGTGTAAAGAAAAAAAAACCATGAGAAGAATTAGGAAGAACAACTAATAGCATAAACATTATTATAATGAAATGTAAGACCATCTCTCCTGACTTTTGTAGTTCTATGATTCACCCAACAACTGTTTGCCCTTCCAAACCTCAATCTCCTCCATCCATTGAACCACATAACCATGGAAGAAGCATATCTTGCAAAACCAATAGGCCATCGACTTTCCTGTGATGGCTAGCTCTCTAGCCTCATCAACCATTCTTAAGAATCATTTGAATTCTCATACTTCCAATCATCCAAACACCACCAATAACCCCTCCACTTGCATTTTCTCTTCAAACCCCTATAACGCTTTGTTTATTCAGGTCCCTCTCTCACCCCCTAATCCTACCAACGATAAACCTCTGTCTATCATTATCTTTAATCTCAGTTCACCAACTAAAGAATCCAATAACAACATTATTCCTCTAAAGAAGCCCCCCAAAAAACTATCTATGTTATATCATCAAATAAAATTGCTTTACTTCAACCAAATAAATGTTACTTCTCAAGCCTCTAAAGCATCAGACCAACTTGTTTCTAAGCAATTTAAAAAAAATTATGCATCCACTTCAGCAAAAAATTCTAAATCTTCCAGATGAAAGGAATGACCCTTCCCCAAATAGTCATTTGGAATGTTAGGGGGTTTAATAACCCTGACAAAGTTTTGAGTAGTAAAGAGCTTGTCCATAGCTATGGTTTAGATATTTTATGTATTTGGAAGTATAGGATTCAAGATTCACCCCTTTCTAAACCTTGGTTCCATGCCTTGCACTATGTTTTTGAACATGAAGTTAGTTTTCACAATTTTGGTCAAGAAAAATCTAGTTGGATTTAGGTTAAGTGGAACCGTGCTAAAGTCAATTTTGTTGTTCCTTTTGATTCCAATCAAAATTTTAATGAGATGGTAAACTCTGGTCACCATTCAAAATTTTAAATGTCTATCATTTATGCTTCTAATTCATTTGTTGGACATTGTAGTCTATGGGATCAATTAAGGGATTTTAGGCCTTCTAATAAAATCGACCATTAAACTAAAAAAATTCTTTCAATCAAATTTAAGCCTAACACTTAGGATAGACTGAGGTGTTTCTGAAGTAATTCAGAATCTCAAAACACCTCTTACTTTTCTTCCTCGGACTCCAAAAATAAGTCTTCAATTTTGATCCAATCCCACTTGAAATTCCTACCATTTTCGTCCTTTGATATCAAACTTTGAAAATCTTAAAAATAAAATTTACACCGCTATTTTAATCGAGAGTTTTCGTAGGAAATTCTGATTTTCTACGATGTAATTAACTACAAGGGCTTGCGCTCGTAGGAGATTTAGAAACCCAGAACTTATTTTCAAAATCAATTTTTCAAAACTCTAATTAATTCTCTTTGAGAAAAATCCAAATTTCAGCGATCGTTACCTCCATTTTCGAACGATCAATAGCGATTGATAACTTCTCTCCTCGGAGAGATATATCAATTTCTATTGTAAGTTTGATTATGTAGATAACGATCTCTTATTCAAATTATTGTAGTTAAACAATTGATTTAACATAATTTTGATCTTCCGAGATCATATGTTGTCTTTCTTGAGTTCAAGTACGATAATTTGGATAATTTTTAAAGCTTTGGAATTTGAACCAATTAGTGAATGATATTCTCTCCGTTTGAGATGATATATTGTTCCTAATATTGTATTAGATTTCAAAGCAAAAATTTCAAAAATTAATCTCTCCCAAAGAAAATTAATATATTTTCAAAATTATATTTATGAATATTTTCAATCAAAACAGTGGTTGACTGTGTAGATTGATAACCAAATAGAGTGTTACATTCAAAAGCATAAAGATGATTTATAAGATCTAGCATTTGTCCAAACATCATACACTACAGGAAAATTATAAATTAATCAATTTTGGCGGTTTTTCGACGGAAAAAAATTAACCGGTAAAACAGGCGAAGGAAAATATATTCCGGCGGTTTTTTCCTACAACAAATTATTCCGGCGGCTTACCGACAGAATGAAGCATCCGGAACATTAAAAAATAATAATAAAAAAAAATTTCAAGTTCCTGCTTGGTAGCCTGCACTCTCTTGTCCCGCCAGCGCCAACCCGCTCCCACGCCCGAGCCAGCCTTCTTCAGCGCCAGCCCGCACTCACGAGCCCGGGCATGCCCGCTCCCACGCCAGCCCACCAGCTCCCACGACCAGCCCGCTCCCGCGCCTGTGCTAGCTCGCCAGCCAGCTCCCGGGGTGATTAGAATCAACATGAATTATATTATAAAAGAAAACACAAGACTGTTGAATAAACATCTATAGTTAGTTTTAGATATTTTATTAATTGAGACTAAATATGAATGGCCTTTTCATCCAAAGATGGAGAGAAAGGTACTCCCCAACGGAGTCGCAAGAAATCTATTGGCTCAAGAAAAATGGCACGAATGCACGAATCCCACTTTGCAGCTGTAGGATTCCATTTCCCTTAAGTCAGATTGAAATTAACCAGATTTACCCTGAGGGTAGTGTCAGGGTTTATAGATCTGAGGTTCTTACTTCCTATGAGCGCAAGCACTCATAGTTAATTACCCCTCTTACTATGTAAGAGAGAACTCTCAATTAAGGATGAATAAATTTTAGATATTTTTTTAGTCTCAAATGGTAGGAAGATAGAGGTAAACCCGATCAAGATCCCATGGTTCATTCGTCCCGGGTATACCATAGTTTTTAGTCTACCAACACTAATAATCATTTACCGTAGTATCCAGGGAATTTGATTAGCAGCCATGGGTTGCCTCCTCTCAGGGATCCCGAGTAGACTAAAGTGGTTAGATGTTAATTTTAGCTTTAATTTAATTTGAGTTGGGGCTTACTACTTCCTTAGAAGTTGCCCGTTAATTTATTTAGTTTGGGGCTTACGGCTCTAATTAGGAGTTGTCCAGGGATGGATTTAAATTTGATTTGGGGGACTTACGACTTTCGTAGAAAGTAGCCCAAGATTTTTAATTAAATTGGGACTTATGGCTTTCGTAGAAAGTAGCCCAAAGGTGGGCCTTATAACCTAACCCAATAGGCTAGGATGCCCGTATGTTTGAATTAGATTATTTGGGTTTTAGGTTCATTACAATTTATTTAGTAATTTTCCTAAAACGTTGGGGCTTACGACTTCAATTAGAAGTTGCCCAATAATTTATTTAGTTTGGGGCTTATAGCTCCAATTAGGAGTTGCCCGGATAGTTTGTTTAGTTTGGGGCTTACGGCTCCAATTAGGATTTGCCCGGATAGTTTATTTAGTTTGGGGCTTACGGCTCCAATCAGGAGTTGCCCGAAGAATTTCAGTTAGATAGGTCTTATGGCTTCCTTAGAAGTTGTCTAACGGTGGGTCTTACGACCTAGTCCTATAAGCTAAGCGGCCCGAGTTACGGGTCTTACAACCTAGTCCTTTTAGACTAGGATGCCCGTAGGTTTAAATTAAATTGTTTGGAGTTTAGGGTCATTGCTATTTATTTAGCAATTTTCCTAAAACGTTGGGCTTACGACTTCAGTAAGAAGTTGCCCGAAAGTGGGTCTTACAACCTAATCCTATAGACTAGGATGCCCAAATGAGGGGTCTAGATTTGTATTATCACCTAAACACTTCCCTCAGATATCGGACTTAAGACTTCTATTAGAAGTGGCCGGAGGTTTTAATTGGGGTTTAAGAGTTAGATCAATTTTACCTAAAACTTTCCCCTAAGATCGGGCTTACTGCTTTCCTACAAAAGTCGCCGGTTAGTGGGTCTTACAACCTAATTCTCATAAATCAGGCTGCCCATAGGTTTAAGTTTGATTGTTTAGGGTTTAGGATCATTACTATTTATTTAGTAAATTTTCTAAAATGTGGGGCTTACGACTTCAGTAAGAAGTAGCCCGTTAACTTATTTAGTTTGGGGCTTACGGCTCCAATTAGGAGTTCCCGACGGTTAGGGGCTTATGGCTCCAATTAGGAGTTGCCCTAATAGTGGGACTTATTTCCTCTTTTAGAGATAGCCCGAAGAATTTTTTGTTGGGTAGGTCTTATGGCTTCTTTAGAAGTTGCCTAATGTTGGGTCTTACGACCTAGCACTTTAAGCAAAGTGGCCCGTGTCGTGGGTCTTACAACCTAGTCCTTTAGACTAGGATGCCCAATAAAATTTAAACTTGATTGTTTGGAGATTTGTTTCTGAATTTGTTTGAGTTGGTTGAGTTTGTAATTTCGACACTTCAAAGCTTTGACACTGGGTTAGTGCTTTGGTTGTTCTATTTTGTGCTAGTAGCTTGTTTTTACTACAGCAGTCCACTACTCTTCTTGTTTTCTAGCACTTTTGCTCTACAAGCTTTTTTTTTTTGTACTTGGCTTTTTCTTGTTTTTTTTAATACTCTGTTCTGCATGCAGTAACTTAGATTTACCACTTTCTCGTATTGATTTAATTTATTTATGCTGCATTTATTTTTGATTGCTTATTTAGAGGCAAGTGGTGCTTGCAGCAGTTCAGGAGATAGAGTCCACTAGTAGCCATAGAAGTTTGTACATGAGGGCTTTATAGAACAGTTTGTAGAGTTCAAATTGAGAGTTTTAGAGAGCAATTTATTATTTATGAGAGTTGTTTGGAGAGGATTCTTTTGAGATTTGTATATTTTTTATTAGTGAAAACAGTCATCTTTTTTTTTGTTGTATTTTTATATTAAAATTTCTCATTTGATTAATTAAATAATTAACCAATAGATCAATTCTAAGTTCCATTGCTCTAAAAAATTTTAAATAACTTTCGAATTTCTCTTAAAAAATAATAATAATCAATCAATTAATTTCATTTAATTTTGATTAATTAATTTTTTTTTAATTGATTGATAAAAAATTCAACTTTTATTGCTCCAAAAAAGTTCAATAATTTCCTTGAAATTTCGGCAGTCTCTCGGCGTCACCTCCCCACCAAGGGAGAAATCGGGACGGCACTGATGTAATTCTTCCTACCCGGACCTAAGGTCGACGGCGTAGGGTCTTCGATTTCAAACCATCTCACCAGGATCTAAGATCACCAGCGTGAGGTCTTCGAATTGTAAAACCATCCGCCTAAGTCTAAGATCGATAGCGCGGGTCTTCGACACCTGTTTTTTTTTTTTTTTAATTATTTCTCTCCATCTCTCTTTTTCTCTCTCTCTTCTTTTTTTTTTACATATAATATTACATTATTATATAAAATAATAATAATTTATTATTATATTATATAATGTAATATTATATACATAATTTCATATATATATATATTATATAATTATATAGCAAAATATAGAGAGGGAAAGAGGCAGATCGGAAGAAGCCCGATCGGGCTAGGTCACGCACGGCGGAGGCTTGCGAGCGGGAGGTTGGAGCAGGCTTCGTCGGTGGCTAGGTCGGCCGGAGGTAGGAGGTCGTGGTCGGACACGATGGCAGGAAGCGGGTGAAGGTCGACAGGAGCAGAGTCGAACGGCAATGAAGGAGCCGAACAAACCTCACGTGCAATCTCTGCCTCCTGCAAAGTGTCGAAGATGGACAGTGATTGGAGCCGAAGGAGTGACCATGCAATCTCTGCCTCCCTTAAAGCAAAGTCGGACAACAATGAAGGAACCGAAGGAGAGATCTCCCTCTCGAGCAAAGTAACGAAGTCGAACATAAACCGAAGGAACCAAATGAGCGAGCGCAAAAGTGTCCCTCTCTATTTTCCATTCTCGGTCGCAGGCAAAAATCCAGCGGTACCGAGGTGTACCGAGTTTTTTGAAAAACTCGGTACACCTCGGTACCGCGGGATTTTTGCCTGCGACCGAATGTTTCTCTCATTCGGTCGACCGAACCAAATAAAACTTCCTACTTTTGAACTAAAATCCTCAAGCGTGGTAGGATTTTAACATTTAGTTATGTTGTCACTCAACACTATCCTAACACGCCCTTTCAAGTGTGTTGTGTAGGCTCCAACACTTACCAAAATTTCCCCCACATGGGGGTGGGAGGTTGCCAGAATTTTAAGTAAATTTTGTGACTTAAAAAAAGATGCTATATGGAAATTAAAAATTGCAATACAGAGAACCTAATAATAATTAAATTTTTAATGATTATTGCAAAGAATCAAAGGTGCAAAATTAAATATATAGAGTGCAAAATGAGTAACATTAGAAAAAAAATAAAATTATGATTTACAGAGTTTGATGCCTTAAAATATTAATTTGTACACTACTTTTAACTAGATGTGTCAATATTGAACACGATCGACCCGAAAATCCGACCCGAACCTGACCCAAAAAATTTCAGGTTTGTGTTGACCCGAACCCGAAGCGGGTCGAATTCGGGTCAAGAAAATCGACCCGTTTGCAAAACCTGGTCGGGTTCGGGTTGACCCGAAATCTCAGGACTGGCTCGGAATGACCCGAACCTGAACATCAACGAAGCTGAACAACAACGAGCGAACTCCCGTCATTGCTTTCGATCAAAATGTTGTAACTTATGATCCGATGGGAGGGAAAATCATCAAAGGAGCGATGTCGAACAACCACGAAGGAGCCGAACAGCAAAGAGCGAAGTCGAACAACAACGAAGTCGAATAGCAACGAGCGAACTTCCGCCGTTGCTTCCAATCAAAATGTTTTAACTTATGATCTAATGGGAAGGGAAAATCGTCAAAGGAGCGATGTTGATCAGCCACGAAGGAGTCGAAGAAGTGATGCATGCAATCTCTACACCTCCTGCGAAGCAACGAAGCCCAACAGCAACAGCGAAAAGAGAAGATGAAAGGCACTATTCGGGTTGGGTTGGGTTGACCCGAACTCAAAGCGGGTCGGGTTTGGGTTAGAAAAATCAACCCGTTTGCAAAAACGGGTCAGGTTGACCCGGTCCGAACCCGAATAATGTCAAATCAATTTTTTATTCAACCCGAATCCGACCCGTGACCCGAAATTGACACCCATACTTTTAACCTAGTCAATGTATATGAAATCTGCATGTTCAATCAACACTAAGCCTACTACAAATCCGTTATAAAATTGGATAAGGCCTTCCAAAGCTTTTAGCTCTTCGTGTGGATGTGGCCATCTATACATTTAAAGAATCCATGAGAATTAAAGAAAACCCTCAAACTGATTATGGTACTTTATATACAGTGTATAAATGTGAGAGATATAGCTAGTAAAAGGTCATATAGCCAGTGCTATTATGGCTTGTGTGAATGTGAGACTTAATATATAAATTCACTATGGGCACTATAATTTCATTAAAATTCTAAGAAGCCTGAGAAATTTGGAGGAAAAATCTAAGGCTGGATACTCCTATGGGACTTGTGAGGTGGTTCACCAAATCCTAAGAGCATGACATATGAAAAAGATGTTGTACATGTGGATATGCTCTTCACATGTTCTTTCAAAATACTGTATTTTTTTTAGCCACCAAATCCGCAATCCTAATTTGGACAAGTGGATAGAAGGCAAAGTCAAAAATCCACAAAAAGTGTAAAATATTAAAATGCAAAAGCCAAATAAGTGCAACTGCTACTTAAAAGAATTTTGCAAGATGACATTTAAATCTTATTATCTCTATATTCACCCTAAAATTGTTTTTCTTTTGTCATCAGATCCACAACCTTCATACAAGCAGACATAAGGTGATACCCAAAATTCCTAAAATTCAAAATTTTGAAAAATATGAAGGTGAAACCTAGAATTTACATGATCTCTACTTACATGAATTTCTCAAGGCAAAGTTATAATTCTAATACACAATGCATAGAAATTCTTACAATATAGTCAAAGATGTACAAAGTGATCAAACCCATATATTTTTAAGACATGCAGACATTTTGTGGTAGTCTCCAAATCCCACCAAATTCATCTCAATAAGCATACAAATGTAATTAGCTAATTGTATGCCATATACAAATCTTATAAAGATGTACTAAAAGTCAATGCAAATGTATTATGTTGAAAGTTGCACTAAAAGATAAGTCCTAAAAATGGCACACCTACATGTGTTTTAACCATCAAACCAAAACTCTCAAATCCCGATCTAAGAATATTGTGCAGGTTAAAATTAAAAAAATGAAAATTTTAATTTTAGATGTAATCCTTCTCCCTAAGAGGATCAGAGTTGACAAGATTTGAATTCATAAGTAGATATACAAATTGCCCAATTTTAGCAGATATACGATAATCCCTAAAACTAGTAGTTTAACCTGCTTGTTTATTAGTAGGCAAATAGAGTTGGCATAGTTCAAACTACAAAAATGAAATTATTTAAAATCTCTAATGTTGTCCATATTGGTAGAAAATCATAAATGAAGAGGACATTATCTTTCAAATATGAACCTCATTTGTACAATACAAGAAAACTAAAAAAAGCATGATGCCCACTTGCATTAATTATAATATTATTGCATATCATATTGTATGAATGACTATAAATATTGAATGATTTAACTAAGTCAAAAAAGTCATCCAAATGCACATTGGGATGATAAAAAGTCATTGATCGTACTATAAGATATTGATTATATTGTATAATGTTGATCATAATATATAATTCGATAAATATTTTATCTCAAGTGGATAAATTAGATGCATAAAATAATACTGGAAGGTCAATAATCATACTATATAAACCTACAGAGGCTTTATATAGGGAGACATTCTTCATTTCTATTCACACATTTAACACTTCACCTTCTTACTCTTAGTGTGAAACAATCCTTCACTTACATATTATTACAAAAAAAAAACTGAAAGTGTTCTAGTACACCAAGAGGAGGATGAATTGGTATTTTAAAACATTTTCCTAAAAATAGTGTATTGTGCAAAATTGAATAAATATTTTAAAATATGATATTTAACACATTTAGAAGAAAATTATTTTCTTATATTTTAAAGTTTTTTTTAACTTTATGAAAAAGATTAACCAAATCAATTCCATAAATGATGTTGTCAATAAATATGCAAAGTAAACCCAAAGAAGGAAAGTAAAAGTGCAAGAAAGGTAAATAATGAAAATTGATAATTTTTATAATGGTTTGATTACCAGAACTACATCCACTCCCCAATGTCCTCGTTCTTGGGAATTTTAATATAGAAAACTCTTTCTGCACTCAGTCGAGTAGAGAAGCCCTTCTTATTTACTAGGTGCAGAATGACCTTTTTAGACTTCTCTATCCCTAAAAAGTCTCCCTCCATCAGCCTTCTGGAACGATGGAGATAATGCTCCCTCCTTATGCTCCTCAGAATGGTGTAGATATCGCTCCCTCTTTTTGCTCTTTGCAACGGTGGAGATGTCACTCCCCCTAGCCTTCCCTAGCTAGTACTAGGTCTTCACTCGAGACTCCTATAGATACCCTTTAAAAAATACTTTACACGCGACTCTAAAGATAGGTGCAGGTTGAAAAGACTCTCGTCTAAATCCCTTCATAATCCTTGAGCACCCTCATGGACTCTCTCAAACTCACCTTCATTCTCAAAAGTTCACTCAAGATTTTTCTCAAAAGAGAGAAACCCTTTCTCTCCCCAAGAGCTCTCTCCTAGAAACTCACATTGAGATTTTCTCTAAGACTCTTATTAAAATGAATTAAATTGGGCTATTTAAATAAAATTCTAAATTTTAAATTTAATACTCTAATTGTACAATATGATATTAGGTTTATGCTATCCAATTAGTTCAACTCCTATTTCAAATCAAACTATACAAAATTTGTTGATATAATACAACCAGTTACATCAAATTAAGGATCATCAAAGATGAACCAAAGTTTGTTCAATGTACTCTTTGTTTAATTGGACTGTATGACTAGGATCGTACAATATGATATCTAATCAAGATTTAATCCTGATTCAATTCCTTGATCAACGAACAAAATTAGGCAACTTTTATTAATAACTATTCAGTACGATTAGCTAAAAATTCTTTTTTTAAAACTTTCTGATAATCAATATTCGATGGATGTTTTTTATTAAAATACCTAATCATCATGTGATTATAAGTAATACAATATGATTAGTTATGCTAAAAATTACTTTAATTAATTTAATTAAATAGTTAATTTAATTTTTAAAATAGTTAATCATACATTACGATCTTGATTGTATAGTAGCTCTTCTCCGCGCTGGTGGTCCTCCAACGGCTTCGTCTACAAGCGGCGGCGGCGCCACCTCTCCTTGCTGGTGGGGCATCTTCCTACCGACCCGCAGAAGAGCTACGAAGAAATCACCGCGCGCTCAAGAAGCGGTGCCTTATTACCATCCGCGACAGGTACCAACGAGAAGTAGAGCAGTTAAGAGGACCTTTCCGCCTCCCTCCTTCGCTTGGCTTCTCCACCTCCCGAAGCCACCTCAGAAGCTGGCACATCATCTGTCGCTTGCCCTCGCTCCTTCCTTCTGTCTTCGTCGGCGATCGACAGCCTTATCCTCGAGCTGGAGACTCAAAAAGTAATTTTTAGAAAGATAACAGGCTTATGCAATTGTGCGGTTTATTTTGCGAAGCTCCCCAATACAGGAGACGAATGCGAGGGTTTCGTTCAAAGACCTCGTCGTGTCTCCTCTCGAAGTTTTGATCCTACTGCGAATGAAAAGATCGCAAGAGCACAGGGCTTCGTCTCTCCTCGATGCTTCAGGAATCAATAAGAAAGCCTTCAAAATGAGATTACAAATTACGGATGTTACCGTTTGCATCTTTACTAGCTTTTACGTGTAAGTAATTCAAAATGAGATTGACTTAGCCTGTGAAAAAATATGCATCTAATGTAGCAGCTGAAAATGCGGATGAAAAAATTATAGGTCGCAGCCTTGGTCATTTATTTTGCTGTGCTAGCTAGTTTCTCATTTCTCTCCAAGATTTTCTGCATGTTGGTTGTTTGAAGGTTGTTTTGGTGATTTCTGTCAGTTTGCTTTGCTTTGGGCCCCTCTATTGCAGGTGTTCTTCTTTTGTTTGTGCTGTTGGTTTGCTGCCTTCCTTCCCTTAAGCCTTCTCATAAGTTTTTGTGTTTTTGGGCTCTGCCTTTGTGTTTTTCTTTTCTGTTTGGTCAATTGTATTAGTTAGGATCATTGGCTCACTATGTTTTATTTCGAATACTATATTTTTTACATAGAATTTGATCCTCTAAGGACCTATAATTTTTCTGTTAATTAATGCATATGAACCTTGTGTTAATTTATATATATATGATTTGCTAACATCTCTAAGCATGTATACATTTTAGATAGTATTTTTCAGAGCTCTATTTTTCCTATTTTAAATAACTAATTTGGTTTGCTGGCATGCGTTATACTGATGTCAAATGATTAATGAATTGAGAATTTTTACATTATACATAAACTTTTTCTTTTCTTTTTTTTTTACATTATACATAAACATGCTTCTTACTTTCATCTAACTTTATTGAATGTTTTTGTAGAATAATAGAAGTTTATATCCATATTAATTATGTATAAATCATTTATAAGTATACAAACATTGCATGTAATATTCATGTAGCATTTAATATCATTGACACATTATGTCATAACTTAATTTTAAACTTTATTAATTATATCATTTTTTTTTAATTTTTTTTTAATTGACGTGCACCATGTTCACTAACAGGAAGGCGTAAAGCTACTAATATAATCACTTTCTCTTGGATATGCTTCCAATATTTTATAATTTGCAGATTAATATTATATTTTGTGTTAATTTTATAATTTCCATAGTCCTATTTTTCTTTAGACATTATCTAAATGGATGACTTCAAGCATTGTGGTCGTTGCCTAAATTATGAAAAGTTATTACATCCGACAAAAAATTAAAAATATGGGCAAATACCGAGCAATACCAAGTGCTCAGTACTGAGCACCCAAGTGACGTGGCACTTTGTTATTGGTCTCTGAACACGTTCGGTGTCCGGACACAATAATTACTCCTAAATTGGACCAAGAATTCACTTCTTCTAGCCATATGTAAGTACATCTCTATTATCTTAGTGCATATCACTCCTCTTGTAATTGAGTTGCGTAGTTATATAATCATATTATTCTTCTTTTTTAATGTTATTCTTTTGTTTTCTAACTTTTCAACTTGCTTCATCTTAGATTTACAAATATATGAATATATTAGAATTTGGTAAAAGACTTGAGAGGGCTTAGCTTTAAAGCCATATCTCTTATAATGGATACTTCTAGACTTTGTCAAAGGGAAGATGACATCAAGAATACGTTTTTACTCGATTTGCAAATAGCTTGTGAAGCTACATATATTGCGTTTTTTTTTTTTTTTCTCTAATCAAAATTCAGCCCAATAGACTAAACTTCCATAGATTTTCCTATAGATGACTTATTGCATAACTCAGCCCAATAGACTAAACTTCCATAGATTTTCCTATAGATGACTTATAGCATAACTCAGCCCAATAGACTAAACTTCCATAGATTTTTCTATAGATGAGTTATTGCATAACGTACATTATAATGACAATTGTTCATCATAAAATTTTAATAAATAATTATTGGGACCTTTAGCTATCGAAAGGATATCAAATTGATATTTGAATAATTAATTATTTTTATAAAATAATTATTGCATCCAAACAATTATATATGTAATAATTTATTTAATAAATAATTGAACCTGTAAATTAGTATATCCTTCCTACAATAAAACTAACTACATCTATATAGATATATTCAAGAAAATTAATAGCTAAAATTATTAATAATTATAATTACTTAAAATGATAAATTTACTAATTTTTTATTTTAAATAATAATAATATAATTAAAATATTTATAATATATATTTTTACTTTTAAATTTTATTTACTTGCATTAAATGCACATGCACTAAAACTAGTTGAATGCAATGGCAACATCACAATACATAAGAATAAGAAAACAGAATGCCAAAACAGCACCACCTACTTTGCTGAATGATATATACACGAACCATAAGACAGGTCAGAAATTCTACTTCTTGCAGAAAATAAAAATAAAAAGAATATAAAGCCAGAATATAATGTGACAGAATTTGACAAAAATCAAAACATTAAATGCCAGCAGCATATAGAACTAGCTACAAATTAGAAAAAATACATTGCACCAGCAAGCTAAATAGGTTTGGCCATTCATAGAACACTGACACAATGTTTGCCATAATCAAATCTGATCCCAGCAAAAACCAAATTAATTTCAATTGATTTTCGATATGCGAGTGTGACCGAATATATATGAATGAATACATTTAAATCATACATTTTGAGCAAGTTTAACCAAATCCAGCACAACTAGACTGTTTCTTATTACTTCTTAAATCAACTTTTTAGTACAAATATTTTAATTTTTATATTAAAAAATTACTTTAGAAGCAGTAAGAAAATTGTTCCCATCAATATTAAATGTTTAGTTCTCTTTTCTCTAATCCAGAGTTGATGTCTAGGGTCCTATCATTCCCAATATTTCAAGAGCAAAATAATTTACATCATTCATTGATGATTGCAGCAATCCCTTCAATTTCTGTACACCAAAAAGGAAACTGAATTCTATTCTTCCCAATTTATATAACATGGTGCAAAATTATTTTGATATCAAAATCAAATAGATTAAATCTGATAATACAAGGAACTTGATCTTCACCTCATACTTCCAAAGAGAAGGCCTTGCTCATGAGTGATCATGTGTATAAACACTGGAATTATTCCATTTAAAAATAATGTATCCAAGTAATAATGCTTAGGGAATCAAATCTGACAGCCATGCCTGATCAATAAGTTATCTTTTGGAGACTTCGATTACAAGAGTCGCATAAAAATCTTGTCCAAATGCCATCATAACCTAAGAATCTCACGTGGTTTCCTCTATTTAACAAAGTGTACCCAAGATAAAAAATGTTATTGAACTTGCACTAGTCCGAAGATCTGATTGGATTCCTAAAATTGAGGTAAAAGCTTCTAATTCAACTTTACAAAATGAGTCACATAAGTTCTTTGGTCGCAATCTTAATCATAGTCATCCTAATGTCTGTCATCCAGGAAGAAAACCAAGGAATGTGCAAACATTGAAAAGATTTTCAGTATCTCATACGAGTTTCCTTGTAAACCTAAATAGCATTCTCATTCCTGCCATTTTATCTGAGGCTTTATCTAAAGCTATGAAGACAAAGATAAAAGCCTTAAAATAGAAAAAAATATGAGAACTGGTGAGTTCGCCTATAGGAAAAATACCCATATGATACAAATGCCTTAAATTACGAATACCAAAATAAATGGATCACTAGCATAGTACAAAACAAGGTAGTAGCTAAACAGTAGACACATAAATATGGTTGCCAAGATGAACACTAGAAAATTTCTACTATCTTTGGTACTTAATATGGTTGTGAATTGCAACAATTTGATGCTAAAATGTGTTCATATATGGAGACCTTGAAGATGAGATTTATATAAAAAACTAAATTGGATTTGAAAGAAGTATTTTCTACAAATAAAATATGCAAGCCAAAAAGGGTCTTGTATGTATTGAAACAGTCTCTAAGGGTATTGATTTCAAAGGCTTGCAAAGGTGCTGCTAGCTATGGATATAAGCAAAGTCAAAGAGATCATACATTATTCATACTTAAACTCATGGTAGTCACAATCATTCTAATGTATGTTGACGATATAATTATATGTGGAACCTATGAAGAAAAAAATAATATTTAAAGTAATTTTTTATCAAAGAATTTGAGATCAAAAAGCTAAAAAAGTTGAAGTATGCCTTAGGAATTAAAGTAGCAAAGTCCATGCAAGAAACTTAGTATCTCAATAAGAGCACGGCACTCGCCTATTGAAAGAAATAAGAAAATTGGAATGTAAGCTAGCAAGTAGATCAATAGATCCCAATTATAAACTTGGTGAAGCTAAGAATGAAGTGGCAAGGATATATATTAACGTTTGATGTGAAGATACATTTGTCACTCCTATCAAAGACCAAATATAGCTTATGTTGTTAGTGATCAGGCAGTTTATGCACAATCTAAAGAAAGTTCACATGTAGTTTGCAAACCAAATATTGTAGTACATAGAAATAGCTCCAGAGAAGGGAACCATAATAAAAAAACACATGTTTAATACTTGATGCGTATATAGATGTTGATTATGTCAGATAATATCCATAGATGATCAGCTTCCGAATATTACACTTATCTAGATGAAAATCATATAATATGGCAAAATAAGAACCAAAATGGTGGCAAGATCAACTGCTAAAGCAGAATTTCAAGCAACAACTCTAGGTGTTTTTGAACTACTATGGTTGAATATTACTTTGGAGTATGTGAAGATTCAATGGGATAGCGACATGAAACTTTATTGCGTTAATAAATCTATAAATGAGCATAACTCATAATGAAGCATAAGCAAACAAACATATAGACTAATATATATATTTTCAGATAGTTTTAGGCAAGAGGTGTAATATATTTTTTAATGTTTTTTAATATATATATATATATATATATATATATATATAAGCTTGAATCAATAAGAAAATATTTAATTTTTTCTCAGCTTCGTTCTGCCACAAATACAACCTTTCAAGGAATTATGCAGCACTTAGCTACCATAAAATCTAGAAGAAGGTGCCTTCTGGGGGCTGGACAAGCTTCCGATTCTGAGGAGCAAGCATTTCCTTTTTCAACTGAGTCAATATGTCCTCCATGGTATTATCCCTTTGCCAATGAGCCAGCATACCAAACTTCTTTGGTTCCACCTGCAAAACATGACCAAAATATAATCAAAATAAAATAGACAAATAAAAGTGATGAGGGCATCGACCGTGGAAAGTTTATCAGAGAAGGAGCCGAAGATCTACGGCCATGATTGGACCACTTTGTTGTTGAATTATTATTTGTATTTGATTTATTTATGCATTTTTTCCATTTTTACCCTCACTTGAGGGAATAGGCTTATGTGACCCCAGGGGGCACTTCTGTCATTTGATTTGTTATTGTATTTCAGCTATTTATAGCCCCCTCCTCTTCTTTTCGAGGGAAGATGATTATTATAAAAAGAAAATTTTGCACTTTGTGTTTGAGAGCTTGATAGTTCTTGTGAGAGTTGAAGTCCCTAGGTGAGGGCAACGTATTACCCATCAGCTATAGGAAGCGTCCGAACTCGTGGTCCATCTCCTCTGCCAATTTCCCCTCCTTTCTCCTAGCCGCCACCTCTATCTTCCTCTTTCACTCTTGGCTGAAAACCACCCCAGCCTTTTCCATCACTCAGCCAACCACCTCCCCCTAGCTGCCAGCCACCACTTTCCCAACCCTTGGCCGACCCCTTCCCCCACCCAACCACCGGCCCCACCACCTATCCTAGCCGCCGGCCATCTTTTCCCCCTCCCTTTGGATTCAAACTTAGCATTCAAGAACTTTCCTAAATTAACCACCTTTTAAATTTGGAAGTTTATTAAATTCAGATTCAAATGAATTTGAATTTGAAAGTTATTCCTGCCCTCAACTCATGCTTTATTTGAATTTTAAATAGGATTTGATTTAAATATCATTTCCTATTTTAAAGTTCCAAATCTAGCAATCCATAAAGTCTCCCATTAAATCCTTTCCCCTAAGCCTAGTTGTCGGCCCCCACCTTTTCTCTCCACCATTATTTCCTTTCCAACTTGGGTTCCCAATCAAACCAACCATCAAGGTGCCGCCCCTCCTTTCCCCCTTTATTTTGGAGATTCAAATTCAAATTTCTCCAATTAATCTCCCAAATTAATGCGGCCATTAAATCTCAATTCATCCGAAATGATTCTTGATTTAAATTGCATGCTACCTACGAAAGAGAATTAATTCAAATTTCCTTTAATTGCTGCCCCTACATTAATTTGACCTCTAAATCCAGAATTATTCCATCCTTTGCGTCGGCCACTTAGCCCCACCCCCTCTCTCAACTTCTTCTCCTATGCTTGATATTTCACCAAAGGAAGAAGAAATAAAACCTCCTCCCTTAACCATCCATATGGAAAACCCTCGAGCACCTTAATCCTTTGACAACAACAAGGACTGTTCGCTTCAAGGAGAACTCACAAACAATCATCGCCCGGATCCTGAAAGACATTGGAGCAAAGTTCAGAAGTTCGACGAAGTTTTACATCAAGTTCAGAAGCTTGGGGATGTTCTACATCATATCAAAGTTTAGAAGTTCGACGAAGTTCTACATCAAGTTCAGAAGCTTGACAAAGGTGAACTCTCTTATAAATCATTTATTCTTCTTCTAACTCCTCGATCGTGACATCATTAGAGTTATGAAAGCTTCTCCGCTTAGCCCTTATCATGAGTTTGTGTGAGGGATCTTAATAGCGACTAATCTAACTGTTAATCAAGGGATTTCCTTTGAAAGCCGCACAAAAAGCTAAGTTAGATTTGATTTGATTGTTTTTATGTTCCTATCATTAGCTCGTAATCGACTGCCTGAACCTAATCATTGCTTTATTGTTTTCAATCTCTTTTAAGTTGCAAGAAGTTACCAATTGATATTTCTCACTTGTAAGAGTGTAATTTTAAAGATAATCGCATCTCAAGTTCATATAGCCCTACCTCAAAAAGTTAATATTTTTACCTCGTTTGGTAAGGCTTTCAAATTGTTACGTGCTTCTGCAAATGTGTTGTTAATGATCATGAAGCCATTAAAGAGTTCACTTACATTATATTTATACCATGCTTTTTGTTCAACATTTTTCACACGAATAAACATTGAGATGCAAGGTTTGTGAAAAGCAAAGGCACCAAAAAGTGTAACAAAGGCTAGTTTGCTTTGAGGAAGTGTTCGCAAGTGGTTGGAGTTGACTTTAAAAAGTAAGCCTTGTTTACATAAGATTAAGTGGTGTTTGTTTGTTTGTTTTTGTGAACTCAGTTGCAGTGTTTAAAGTATAATGAGCTTCATAAAATAATGCTAAAGTAATAGATTATGAGTGATTAATATTTTATTAACCTAATTATTATACTCATAACAATAATCTGATTATTTAGACTAATTGCTAACTAATATATAATCCTTACATTAGTGGTTAATTAATTATTAATCATATTCTTTAATTCTAGACCATGAAATTTATTGAATTAGCCTAAATAATAAGATGATTAATCTTCTAATCATAATGTACAGATGTAATCACTATAATTATTTCATTACTGCTTTATGGTGCAAAATGTTGGTCATTAAAGAAAAGCATAAAATTAAGTGAAGTGTTACAGAAATGAGGATGCACAGGTGGATGAGTGGCTTTAAACTTAGAGACAAAATGTGAAATGAGTATATGCGTGAAAATGTTGGAGTAGCTCTAGTGACAGATATGATTAGAAAGAGCCTCTCTTAGATGGTCTGGTCACATAAAGTGTTGGCTTCCCGATGACCTAGCTATGAGTAGATTTATTAAATCCAACCTATGTTAAGAAAGGTAGAGGTATATCTAAAATTTCTTGGTTAAAAAGTATTAGAAATGACCCTTGTTTATTAGATTTAAATGAGAATCTGACTTTTAATAAGGCACAATGAAGAAAAAGAAAGAATTCATGTAGCCGACATCACATAGTAGGATAAAAGCTTGATGTTGGTAATGCTTTACATGTAGAAGTAAAACTAGGTGTGCATTCTACAGCTTCAAAGCTCCTAATAAACGGAACCCACTTCAACTTATGAATTCTGAGTAAAATAAATAGAGGCTCACTTTCATTTACTTTCAACCAAGCAGATAACCAAACACAAACCTGAAATCCAACAATTCCTAAATACATATGTCAAAACAAACTGAATTCAAACAAGGCTAAGACACATTTGAGGCATCAGATATAATAAAGAGTAAGTAATGAAAGCAAATTCTAAAATTATTAAGGGAGATATTATTACCACTCCAGTCTCTGAATTGACACAAGAGATATTTATCCGTGAATGGAAGCGAACGCTGGGTGGTTTCTCAGGGTAATCCTTGTCACAGAATAGCTTCAACTGATAGATGCGGCCCTCATGAACACACTGCAAAAGTAATATGATTTTAGAGGAAAAGGAAAAGCAAGCAAATCATATTTGAGCAGCTTGAGATTTCGAATTAAGTGCTAACATTAAGTGGACCAATTATGGTGCCTGTCCATGAGCGCATGTAAATGTCATCTCCATCATCCATCCCATAGCTCACCGTGCCATCGCCAATTCCTTTCTCACCTCTTTCAAGTTCTTCTAGCAATCTGAAGTTCCGTGGAACTGTGAATTATGTAGAAGTAGACAGCAGGATGCTAAAATTTCAGAATTTCAGTAGCTCATCAAAGAATATGGCAATCAAAAATTTTCCTTCGTATAATCAGATATATCCGAGAAGATAGACATAAATGCAAAAGTTTTTTAGATGACTTTATGATAAAAGAAACAGAACAAACTGCAAGAATGGCCGTAGCATAGGACAAGATCATAAATAATAGGCTTTGGTAGTTTGAAATGTCAAAACGAAGAGCAAAATAGTCACCACTAAGGGGGAAGATAAAATCAATAAAGTAGATAGATAAGGAAAAAAAACAAAGGATAGATCAAAGACACTTTGATCACTCCTAACCAGAGAAGCCCATCCTCCCAATACCCATCCTCCCAATATTTTTTCCAACTTTTGATTAAAGAATTTAGATGGTTAAAAGTATTGAGAATGTTACTGCGACACAAAATGAAATGGCACCAGCCGTGAAGATACGAAAACCCTCCTTCCCTGCTTGCCAATGTCAATCCATTGGCTCATCATAGCCATGTGGGGGCTGCATAATGGACACAGGACTTACTGCCTGAGAAACAAAGACCAGACATGGCGGAAATGGACCCTGATGTTAATGCCCGCAAGGGTGTACAAGACCAGTGGCGGCAGGGATCCTCTTCCTCTCCTCTTCCTGCACTTCTATATTCACTAGCATGCACATAACCACACCATGCGGCACACACAACAGAGATGCAACTGTCTTATTTTCATAAATGAGCGCCAATCTCTATGGGCCAAGCCCACCTTAGACCCTTCCATCTTCAAATCCCTGCCAGAACTCATCTTTTCTAATATAGATGAGTATGATGAGCCTAAGTCATTGAGAATTAAAAAATATGAATGAACAACTTTAAATCTTAATCATTCAAATATGTGGATGAATGGTGTTAGTTATGATGCGCCGACAATTCCCCTCAAAAAGGTATACAGTCTCCAACATGCATCGAACATAACACACGTCGAAGATGTGTCTGATTAAAAAATACTAAAAATAAATTGGGCACGCATGTCTGGCACACGTCTTAAATGTTTTATGAAAAAACTTTTTAATTTTTTTTTTGTATTTCAAATTTTATTTATTATAAAAATGAAAACTAAATTTATTATCTCCTTACATTTACCCAAAATCAAATTCCTACCCTCATTCTCACATTCCATGAACATCCCATTTCATTTCAATCGTAGGTCACAGTCATGGTTTAACATCAATGCCCAATGACATTTCAAAATTGCCATTTAATGTCATCACAACATCAACATTTCAAAATCATCTCAACATCAAAGTCTGACATTGACACTCAACGCAATCAATTTTTACACTCACAATTATGCCCCCGCACTATCTCAATATTTCATCTATGCCCCACATTGTCTCAACATTAACAACCAATGTCATCTTGACATCTCAAAAACTACGTTCGATGCCCATTGCACAGCATTGATGCAGACTCTCGACAGCATTATTGTCTCCTCTCTCGATGCCTGACATATGACACCGATTCTCGACTCTTGACATCCTAATATTTATCATTTTAAGCATAAATGTTAGTTTTGAATTTAGAAATTTGGAGAAGAAAAAGACTTAATATTATTTCACAAAATTATCCCTATTTATAGATCTATACATGATATCTTAATAAATAAATAAATAACTCCAGAATCATGCATAATTTCTCAAATATAATTCTTCCCAAATCAGTCACCCAAATATGGAAGGAGATCAGGGTGATCCATGTGAGCCTCCCATGGATCCTCATCATAGCCGTGGGATCAAAATGCCCAGTGACATATAAGATTTTAACACTCCCCCTCAAGTTGGGGAATATAGATATGTCATTTCCAGCTTGATAATCAATCTCAGAAAGGTAGAGTTATCAAGTTCCTTTGTAAGAATGTCTGCAAGCTGGTCTTTTGATGAGACAATGTAGATACATATAAGACAACTATCTAGTTTCTCCTTTATAAAATGTCTGTTCACTTCTACGTGCTTGATCCTATCATGCTTAACCACATTATGAGATATGTTAATTGTTGATTTGTTGTCACAGTGTAGCTTCATAGGTCCTTCCCACTTAACCCTTATGTCTTCTAGGATCATTTGATCTATAGTAGCTCACATATTCCCAAGATCATGGCCTTATATTATGCTTCTGCACTGGACTTTGCCACCATATTATGTTTCTTACTTCTTCGTGTAACAAGGTTTCTTCCAAGAAATGTACAGTATCCTGAGGTAGATCGTTTATCTACTAGCAATCCTGCATGATCTACATCAGTATATGCTTCTGGGATTATTCCACTGTTTCTTCTTAAGAGAATCTCTTAACATGGGTTTCCCTTAAGGTAGTGCATTATTCTGCCTACAGCTTGCATGTGAGTCTACTTTTAATTTTGCATGAACTGGTTGACCATGCTTACAACAAACATAATATATGGTCTGGTGTGAGAAAGGTAGATCAATTTTCACATAAGTCTCTAGTAAGCTCCCTTATCTATGTTTAGATATTTTTTAACTTCCCTCAATTTCAGATTTGATTCTACTGGTGTTGGTGCTGGTTTACAAGCTAGCTTACTTGTTTTTTTAAGAAGATCATTACTATATTTTTTTTTTTGTGAAATGAAGATTCCTCTACTGGAGTGGTTCACTTTAATTCAAAGGAAATATTTTAATCTATCAAAATCTTTGATCTCAAATTCCTCAGCAAGGCATTTCCTCATGATAACTTTCTCCTGTTTCATCATTCCCAGTGAAGATAATATCATCCACATAAACTAATAAAATTGTGATTTCCCCTGAGTTTGAGTGCTTGAAGAACAATGTATCCCCCCTTGTCTCTGTCGATAACCATTCAATAGCATGACTTTTAAGAATCTTCCAAACTAAGCTCTATGTGATTGTTTTAAAACCCATATAGAGCATTTGTTAACCTACACACTTTATCGCCCCCAAATTTCTCCTTGAATCATAGTGGAATCTTTATAAATATTTCTTTCTCCAAGTTCTCATGTAGGAAGGCATTTTTAACATCCAACTATTACATATGCTAGTTGTAATTAACTGCTAGTGAGAGTAGAATTCTTAGTGTTCATCTTGGTCATAGGTGCAAAAATTTCCTAGTAGTCAATGTTGTATGTTTGATTGTACCCTTTCACCTCCAGTCTTGTCTTATACCTTTCTAATGTACCATCAACTTTGTATTTCATAGAGAACACCTATAGTTGACTGATTTTTTTTTCTACTAGTAGGTTGGTGATTTCCCATGTACTGTTGTTCTCCAAGGCCAGCATTTCATTTTCCATGTCACTTTTTCAATTTTTATCAAATAAGACCTCAAAATATCATTAGAAATATGAATATCATTAGTGTAACCAGAACATTTTTGTGTGAAAGTGAGAAGTTAATAAAGTATACAAAGTTGATCATGGGGTACAAGGGAGGTTTTTTTTCTGTGAACTTGTGTTAACCTCAATTTCAGGAGACGGTTCACATTCTTGGATCTGCTCTGGAACATAGTTTGTTTTTATACACCTGGAATACCCACTTGCTCAAACTTCCTGTTATCCATAATAGCATTGTCCTCAGTTTCTCTGGCTTTGATTTTAGGTTTAGGTCAATTTGTTTGATGTAGAGCTAGAAGGTCAAGAGGGGCAAGCTCATTTTCCTCATATTCATCAGTTTCAATCTCCCCCAGAATATGAGGTTTAGTGAAATAGGATTTTTGTTCATCAAAGGTAACGTCAACAGATATAAGAGTTTTCTTGGTGGAGTGATGATAACACTTATAACCTTTCTAGGTGGATGAGTATCCAACAAATATACATTTGAGTGCTCTTGGATCTAATTTTCCTTTATTTTGGCTATGAATGTGAACATAGACAGTGCACGAAAGATTATGGGTTTAAAATTTGAGGTAAAAAGATGATAGAATATCCATTGGTGTTTTACGTCTCAAGGTTTTTGAAGGTAGTTGATTTATAAGATATGTGGAAGACATAAGGGCTTCCCCCAGTAGGATTTACATACATTATGGTGGAATATAGAAGTGCACAAGTGGAGGCTAGAAGGTGACCATTTTTCTTTTCTACAACCCCATTTTATTGTAGGGTTTGAATGAGGAAGACTCATGAATGATATTTATTTTGAAAATAGGAGGAAAGGATTTGATTAAAATAATCTTTAGGATTGTCTGAACGAAATTCTTTTATTTTTATCCAATTTTTATCCCAAATTGGTGGGATCATGGTATGAAAAATGGGAAGGATAATGCTAACATCATATTTGTTTTTGAGGAGAACGGCCCAAAAGACTCAAGTGCAGTCACCAAGGAAGAATACAAACCATCGTGCCCCTGAGATGTTAAGGATTTTTTAGGGTCCCCATATACCACTATGAATAAGATAAAATGGTGTATTACATCTCTCATGTTTGTTTGGAAAATAAACTCATTTATGCTTGGTTAACTCACAAGTTTCATAATGAAAAAATTCATTTTCCATCTTATAAAAAAGTTTTGGATACATATTTCTTAAGACATCAAAAGATTGATATCCTAATCTAAAATGGTGAAGCCAAATAGTATATTTTTTATCAAATAGGAATAAAATAGTAATTATTGGTAATATTAGATTTGTTCAGCTCTTCCAGGTAATACAAAACATCTCTCTCCTTAGCAAGTCCAATCTTCTTCCCCAAATCTCTAGTCCTAAAATAAGCAACAAGTATGATTTATAAGACTTGACAACAACATTTTTTTTTTTTTTTTTTTTCAATTTTTTTTTTTTTTTTTTTTTTTGGGGGGGGGGGGGGGGGGGGATTAGGACTAAGCCCGTATATTATAAAATGAGATTACAAAGAACCACAAAAGCAACTCTAAATAAAAATTGCAAGTAAAATGAGACTTGTAACAAAAACCAACTATAAGGGCATCAAAAATTCCCAAAAAAAAAGCCAAAAATGGTCACAATAGTGCTCAGGTGTTGCTATAACTGACACGTTCGGGCTAGAAAATCATGGAAGCAATAGCTCTAAAGCCCGAGAGAAGCAGCGACAGGAAGAAGTTTCATCCCTAGTTGCCATCAGACCAGATCAAAAGAACATTCAGTAGGGTGCAAAAGGATGCCAGGTCGGATGCAAAACCAAAACACTGGCAAAATGATCAGGCCATCTAGGGGCAAAGCACAATATATCGGTTCCACTCATCATCGCCCAAAAATCACATAAAATTCAACCAATTGTCAATGCTGCAGGATGAAGCACGAAGGGAATGATGACAGCAGCTTATCAATTTTTTTTCATTTAGAGGCCCTAGCTGAAACAACCTTAGAGATCTTACTACAAATAGAGTTAGGGGTCCAATGAATCCCAGCAAATCTTATATTGTTCATTTCCCTCCAGAGGAAATAAACCGAGCAACGGATAATAAAAAAGTAAAAACTCTTCTCATAAAAGTTAAGCTGCTAAACTTCATCAAAAAATTCAAAAATCTACCACATAGAGGGTCTGAAGAGAAATCCAACCAAGTAAGACAATAGAGAAGATAAAACCGCAAAAGAGAAATCACATTGAAACAGTAAATGCATGATGGTTTCATCTTCCTTAAGGCAAAGAGGGCAGTAGTTATGAATCTGAATATTTCTTTTGGCTAACACATCAGCTATTTTAAGCCCATAAAAAATAGCCAGTCAAGCAAAAGAAGAAAACCCAAGGGCTGATCGTTTATGCCAAATGTACTAGTGCCAAGAAACACAAGGGAAATCAAAGAAGAAGTGAGATTTAAAGGATTTAAGGCAAGGTTCAACACTTCCATTCCAGGTAATAATAGTAGACGGATTGTCCTGGATCAAAATAGAAGAAATGTTTTGAATAGCAAGAGGAGGAAAAGAGTCCGGCAGCTTCAAATGCCAAGAGACATAAAGTCCTACACAACAACAAAGCCAAAATGGGGCGGCTGCAGAAGATCAAAAACCGCCAAACCATTGACCCACAGATCCCAATACATTGCAAGATTGCAATTAACAACATCAACATGAAGCTTAATGTTATATGGGGATTAGGTTAGTGGATAATTAAGATATATGTAGCATATTGTTTTAGAGGGAGGGAGATATGTTGTCTCCTTGGCCTGCTATTGTGGTAAAAGAACCATTAATAGTGATGATTTTTTATCATTTGGGAAAGGAGTATAGTTGATGAAGTAGATAGTGGAGTGTGTCATGTGATATATGGCTCCTAAATCAATGATCCATAATCCTTTCAAATAATTTCTTAAGACACTTAATCCAATGGATATAGATAACATATCTAAAAGTGCAAGAGAAAAAGATGCATGTGATTTTTCAAGGTTTATTAGGAGTTGTTTTAATTTATCAATATCTTTTTTCTTGAGCTCCCTGGGGCTAGACTGCATTTTTGGGTTGTGCTGACTTGTAGTACTGGCTTATGATGTGCATTTTTGTCCGCTTCTTTGATTCCACTCCTTACTTGGGGGTTTTTGATATATCTTCCAACATGTCTCCTTTGTATGTCTTGATTCCTTACAATAGTTGCACCAAAAGGAGTATGTCTTTAGATTTTGAGGAATGCTTATATTTTTCTTCCATGACGCCACTTTGGTTGACACCATTGTTGAACCTTCAATAACCTTTAGCTCTAGCATTACCCCTTGTCGGCTTTCCTCAGCATGAATCAGAGAATGATCTCGTTTAATGAAGGTGCTCCTCTTTGCCAAAGATCTGAACTCTAATCTGATCAAACTCTGCATTTAATCCTGCAGGAAAGTCATACACTATATCTATCTCAATAAAGTTTTTCACAATAGTAACATCTTCTAGACACTCAGTCTCTATGGATATATATTGATCAAGTTATTGCCACAAGTTTTGAAGGAGAGTGGCATATTCCATTACAATTTTACTTCCTTGTTTTGTGCTTCCCACCTTTACCTTAATTTCAAAGATCTAGACAGCATCCCGAGCAACAACAACAACAACAACGTCAAGCCTTTGTCCCATTACGTGGGGTCGACTACATGAATATTTTTCTGGTGGCATCTCATATATCCTTAGAAATAGATAGGAACATAAGAATATCACTAATTTCTGAAGTCATGAAATTCCACAACCATGATATAATCATGAAGTTCGCTTCATCATATGCCCAAAAATTAAGATCTCCTTTCAGTTCCATCCAAGGGAGGTGATTCAACTTTCCTTTCCCTTTTCAAGTAAGTCTTCACAAATTGGGACAATTTCAAATAGTTCTTATCATTTAAGTGATAAGATTGTTGCATGTTTTGGAGATCTCTTCCTTGGTGCACCTTAAAATCTTCAGCTTGGTCAACGCTCTGGAGGAATTAATTTCAAATATTGCGATGTCAAAGGATAGCAATGAAGGCTATATGTAAGATCCTGGCAACGACAATGAAGGTTGATGCTTGTTGAGTAAATCAAGAGCTATAGCAGTTTTTGTTTGGGTTAGTGGTGCTTTTGTTTGGCTCGGTCTAGATGCACGAACAAGTGGATTGATCGCTTCTTCTGGTTGAGCCCAATACATGGGTTCTTCAGTTCAATCTCCCTCTCGTTTCCCTCTTGTTTCTCAAGAGAAGCTGGCAATGAATGAACGACATTAGAAATGAACTTCAAATTTTCGTAGGCTTTGATCCCATGTGAAATTCAAAGATTTGGAGAGGGAAAAGACAAGATTTTATTATTCAAATCTATCCCAGTTTATAGATCTATACAAGATATCTTAATGAAGAAACAAATAATTATAGAATCATGCATAATTGCTCTAATATAATCCCAATCTAGGTGAGCCTCCCATGGATCCCCATGCTAGCCGTGGGATCAAAATGCCAATGTATAGTTAGGATTTAACAATTATTTTTCAATTATTCTTAATATTCTGCTTATTTAATTATCATACACTATGTTTATAATATGAATATTATAATGTCATTTCAACCCATATTCATGTCCTATATTTTTAATAATTGATGTGTGTTGTGTTCATGTCACCATATTAGTGTCTGTGCATCATAGGGTGCAAGTTATGAGGGAACAAAGAATTTTTACCATTCCAAAAAGATAATCTAACACATTCTTGCACTCACGCAAATGTGCACAAGCTAACACACTCATGCCCTTATAATGTCAAAAAAATAATTATACTATTGTATATAATATATGTTATATACATTATTATACTATATGTATTAAAGAAGTATGTTTCTTATTTATTATTATATAATCTATTTATAATATACTATTTATAGTACAAAGCAATAAATAATGCATTTGATAGTAATACTATGCCTACAATTAAGACGTATATTATAATAATTTACAATAAATTATAACATTTGTTCCTTGGGATGAGTCTTCATGCTTTGGAATGGTGAGTGGCATGTCAGGTAAGAATGTCACACTTAGTAACTTACTAAAGTCTCATTGGAGAACATGAGCTGGAAGCCAAATTTTTAGAAACTTTGAAGGATCACCCAAATAAAAGTTTTTATTATAACAATATTGACTTTTTTTCTCAACAAAAAAACAAAGTTTATTCTTGCCATTACAAGCCAAAATTCTAGATGGGCTTCTGTAACCTTGAAGATGGAATAAAAAAAAATTGGTGCAAGTGAAAATAAATCAGAAGAGAAACTCATATGTGAATCTAACTTTGGATTTCTAATTAATAGTTCTACTGAGCAACTAACCTTATACCCTAAAATGGTTTATACTAAAGGACCCGACTGAATCCTAGTTGGCAAACCTAACCTAACCTAACCTAAGTTAGCTTAACCTAAGAGCTTGGCTCAATTGATCCAAATGAGCGAATTGAGTTAAATCACAAACTGATTTGTTTTAGGACCTAAAATGACTAATAAGCCTTCAAGATGAGTAGTACCTTGGCCTCTAGCATGTAATTAGGCACTAGACATTCACTACAATAAGATACAGCATTTATACATAAGAGTTTCAGTGAGAATGAAAACATCTTCACATTTGCAGATATTCATGAAATTGTGAAAAAAGTTTTCATCATTGCCTACATATTTGAAAAAAGTTTTCATCCTTGCCTACATATTTACCCAAGTAAAAAAACATGATATATTTTTATTATGGCGCATGTACATCATAAATCCCCCATCATCTCAACATCCAATTGTATTAATGAATCTATTACCATTTCTAAGGATCTCAGAAGATTAAAGTCCAAGAATGCATCCACTCCACTGGCAGGCATATATCCTTACCCAAAAACTCTCCGTTCCTACATTGTCTTCCAAGCTTCAATCCCTATTCTTTTCGGGCATTGGTAATAAATTAGTTATCCAGAAAGCTTTGATGGGTATCTTTTTCTTCTAACAGCCAGGGTAAAATTAGAAAGGCCTCTTTGCTACCCTAACTTCCTTCAGATAAGAGTTGCCTTGTTATAGTCTAGTAAGGGTGATATTGCAGTACATCTTCAAGCAATCATAAACAGTTTGTCTTCAATAATCTCAGGAAGGAAGAAAATTATGATGAAAGAGAGAGACCAGAATAATGAGGGTATTATATCCATCTTTAAAATATTTTGAAAGTAGAGAAAAACTATTGAAATTTGGCTTAGAAACCATAATTAATCAATATTAGGAATGCATGTCTCGGGTTGAAACCAGAGTTGGTGAAATGGGATTCAATGGATCACAAAATGATGACATGTTTTGCAAGGGAATTTAGATTTTACAAGTTATGCAACTTAAAAAAAATAATATCAATTGCCTTTGTGAAGAAGCACAAGCATTGAGATCTCCTAGAAATCTTATTAAATGGGTTGGTTTCACATATCTGGTCCAATAAATTTCAGAGACAATTTGAATTTCAGCTAGTAGGTTTCTATTTCAATCTTTTCTTTAGGTTGCATAACATTAAACTTTCCAAAGAAAAGTTATAATTATATGCATTTATTTTATTCGGTATTTGTGTATTGAAGAATGAAAAATATTTGGGTTTCCTGCACAGAAACTAGTGAATAGCAAAGAAATCATTAGGAGCTCAAGGCGGGTAAAGACTTCTGTGGTAGAATTAGGAAAGCAATTCAGCGAAGGGAGTGGGATCCCACATGAACTATTGAGAGCCTCCTCCATTATTTTAAACATACTCGATGGTAAAACCCATTGTTTTGAAAATCGGACCCTGACCAATCCGATTCAGCTTAAAAATTGGATTCGCATCAAACCGGACTGAACTAGCAAAAATCGGTGGTTCAACTGCTCAAGAAATTCGGGCAAATTGGCCCCCAATGGTGAACAGTTAAACCGATCCGAGTTGGAGAACCTGCCAATTCTATAATTTTTTTTTAATTAAATCATAAATAATATATTTTAGTTTATTAAAATACTTTAAATTTTTAAATAATTTTATTATGTATAGAGAATAATTACACCATACATAATATATGCATGTCATCGTAGAGCTGTCAATTTTTGACACGAACCGAAACACGACCCGGAAAAATCCGGGTTCGGGTCGACCCGGTTATCAAACGGGTCGGGTTCGGGTTCGAGTTCGAATATCTGACACGATTTGAGTTCCGGGTCGGGTTCGGGTTGACCCGAAAACCCGATAATGACCCGAAATTGACCCAGAAATGCTTCTGCCAATTTCTGCTGCCCGACGTGCCCGCCCTGCCTGCGAAATGTCCCGCGCGTGCTGCGTACGCGTCCACGCCGTCTAGTCGCGTCGACTCTGCCCGCGAAATGACCCGCGGTCCGCGTGTCCAGTCGCGTCGACTCCGTCGAGTCGCCAGTTCGCCTCCTTCGAGGTTGTCGACGTGCTGTCGCTGCGCTGTTGCTGCCACACCGCCGGTCTGCCGCGCTGTTGCTGCAGCACCGCCGGTCTGCCGCGCTGTTGCTGCCGCACCGCCGCCGCTGCTGTTGCCAGTCATTTTCTCGCCGCCGCCGCTTCAGCCAAACACGCAAATCGTGTCGGGTCGGGTCGGTTTTAAATATTATATTAAATATTATTTTTATTATAAATTTGTTATAATGTAAATTATAAGAATCTCATTTATTATCACCATAATTAAATATAAAAGTTAATTATAATTAAATTATTAGATAAAATAATATAATTAAAATATATATTTAATAATTTAATTATAGTATATAATTATATTCATTATTTCAATTTAATTAAATTATTTAATAATTTAATTATATTGAGAGAAAATATGTGATAATTTGTTGAAAAGTACAAAAATTAAATTTTTAGAATTATGAGGTTTAAGATTAAATTGTTATAATTATTATATTAATTTTATTAGTTTTTAATAACACTATTATTTATTATGTCATCTAGTTCGATCGGTCAAACCATGAACCTCTTCCTCCGGTTTGTTGTACGGTCCAGTTTTCACCATGGTAAAACCAGTCTTACTGCTTTTCACTAAAAGGGTCCCTCATATTCCAACAGTAAGAGGCCTTACTAAGAGAAATATATCTCATAGGTTCTTTTCTTCTATATATATCTCATAGTCTTTCTATTAAAACCTCACTATGAATTCTATAGCTAAGTGGGCATAGATTGGGACCCATGTAAATTAATAGTGAGGAGTGCTTGAGTTTGGAGTAGAAATGACTCCATGATGGCCTGTTCCATGAGTTTGAAGTTAAAAAGAAAGGGTATACTTACTTGAGCAGTTTCTCTAGTCCCCCTATATGTGTAATAGGGGAGTTCAAAGTTAGGGAGTCAAGCAATATTGACTCTCTCCAAACTTCAACTCTAAGATCACCTCCAAACCGAAAAACACATTTTCCCCTCCAAAATACAGTAATATCATAAATGCATTAATTCATCTCCAACCGAACTCTATTTCTTAACACAAAAAAGAAAACTCCGTGTATATTCTTTCTCAACCACACACACACAAGCCTTTTCCCCTCCGCTTTATCTGTTTCCGCAAAAAATGTGTTTGTGAACAGTGTGACACCTCTCACTATTCATGAACAAGAGAATGGCTTGCCTATTGCGTTTGATTGGAGAAGTTCGTGGGCGCCAAATAGGAGTATGGAGTTCGGTTGGAGATGGCCTAACTGGGCCAAAAGTCCATTTAAGAGGATTAAATCAACCAATCTTCTTCTATCTCCAAGCAGAATACCCGCACTCATGGCATAAAAGTATAATGAAGATCAAAGAAAACTAATTAGATATAATTAGTCAGAAATACGTGGTTATTGAAATCAAAGACCAACACGTTGATATTATGAAGAACGTCCACTCCAACTAGAACAGCAGATAAAATTAACCAAAAAAAATCGGAAAGGAGAAGGTAGACCTCAGCTAACAAGAATATAACTTGATCAAAAGAATTTGCTAAGAATATAAAACCTTTACAGCACTCAAGTAACAAATGAAAAAGTGCAAATAGATGTGATAAGGGCAAAAATCTACATAAACCAAGTCCAAACCAGTAAATTGATCTTCATCCCTACGAAAAACGAAATAATCCTGGCTACCTAAGTCACATGTTAAATTAGACTCCACCGAGTGAATCCTCTCTCCGAAACTCATCAGATTCATCCATTATGCAACCCCTCTTCTTTTGCCAATTCTCCAAACCAATCAACAGAAAATCCCTGACAAAAAATAAGCAGGCCAAAAGCCAAAAATCAAAAAGTGGATAATCTTCTCACCGACGACGCTGGATCCACCAGATCCTCCGAGAGTCATGGACGATCTCCTTGCCCTAGACTCGAAGCTGCTTCTTCTTCTCCTCCTCCTCCTCCTCCTACGTTGCCGTCCGTGAAGCTAAATCGATGCGCCGACCTTATTCTTAATGGGGGAATCAACCTAAAGCAAGAAAGAGAAAGATA
The DNA here is from genome assembly GCF_001605985.2 of Dendrobium catenatum. Lineage (NCBI taxonomy): Eukaryota > Viridiplantae > Streptophyta > Magnoliopsida > Asparagales > Orchidaceae > Dendrobium > Dendrobium catenatum. The sequence continues at coordinate 523,476 of NW_021318787.1, forward strand.
TGCGAAATGGAGACGGAGCAGTGGCGCAGAACCGTGACGATGGCCACATCGAAAGTCGGAGATCCACCGTTGGTTATGGGCGTGACATGTGAGATCGCGTGAAAAGGAAGCTGCTTAGGGCCCAGGGCGGCCTGGCGGGTCGATTTTGATGCCCGTTTCAGGAGAAATAATTCAGTGCCGAGTTCGAAAGTAGTTCTGCATTGGGCTCTTTTATATATATATATATATATATATACTAGTTTTATTACAAGTGCATTAAATACACCTGAAAAAAAAAAATTATATTTAAATTATATTATCAATGGAAAATCAGTTTATCCAAAATTTCTCACAAGGAACTATCATTTATCCAAGTCTAAGAGAAGATTTTCATATTCCCTTGCTTAAGAGTGATGCAAGCTATAATAAAGGTTCCAATATGTTTAACGCCTTCTCAAAATGTAAATTGTATATTACCATGCTTCCAAATAAAAATATAAGTCATATATAACAATATTTTAGCAATGAGGTCCCATACATAGAGTTCAATAAACTTTCAATCTTTCAAGTGAGGCTAAGGTGAGTAGGAGAAAAATAATCCAACCTCTTGTACGAAATGCTTCAGTGACATTACTTCTAATGCTTTCCGAAATACAAATTAAAACAATGCAAATTGTGTTGTAAGAAGAAATTGCTTGTTATTCTATAGCTTGGTGAATTCATCAAATGAACAAAAGAGATGTCAATTGAATAATGAGATAACATAATAAAAATTCCATAAATATTTGTAGACCTTCGTTGGATTTAGTAGAAGCATAAGCCTTTGGCTATCGCCTAGTATTTAATTGAAGAATGCAAGCAAAATAGATCCACCAACGGGCCTACGCGTTAATTCATAAAAAAATTAGTCTTTAAAGGGATCAAATGTCCGCTAATGCTCAAAAAACTACAATTACAAATCAAAAGAAATCTAAAGAGTTAATGATCCTAGCTACAATACATGAAAAAGAGGAAAGAAATTATCATAATTGAGATTATAATAATAAATATTATATAACATTTTATGATAAATTTTTTTGCCCATAATAAACTTTTATAACCTCAAACTAATTAATTAATAAAAAGTGCAGATTACTTACCTTTATTCAAAAGTAAATGCAAATAAACAATATTAAAATTCACTATTAATAAATAATATGTGTTCGAAAGTGATTAAAATAAAATAATAAAATTACAATTTTAATATATATTAATGATATTAAAAAAATCAGTATTCTAAATTAATAACATATATTTCATAAGGTTGACGATTTAAAATAATTACATCAATATGAAAAAATATCATGCAAAATTCAATAAATTCTATCTACATAATTAATTACAAAATATACATGCAGTCAAATAACTTTATGTATACTTGTCCATAAAATAATGATAGGTTTTTTGGCCAATTGAAATAATAGATATTGAAAATAAATTAGTTTATTTGATATTAACTGAAAAAAATACATTAACAAATATGAACAATGATTTTCAAATATGAATTATTTAAACATATAAATAAATTATGTGTTAGAAAGAAAATAAAATAGCATGATATAATTACAAATCAAATATACTAAAAATTAATTTTCTTAATTTAAGTAATTTCAAGAATATCTATAGAATTTTAAGAAATAATTAAGTATTGTTCCACAAGAATGTCTATAGAAAATCAAAAATTTATCAAAAGAGAACCGATATGATCCAATCAACTTCTTTGCATGCATATAATTATAATTAAATGCCCTTTGTATCAAATTTTCTTAGAATTTAATAGTTATATGTTGAAAAGAAAAATTTTGACAAATAAATGTTAGTTTGTTTTCCGCAAAAATAATTGTGCTGTTTCACCAAATAATTTGAATTGTTTTAAGAAATTTGAAATGAAGATGAATACATATTTTGTAATTATAAAATTTTGAGTAATAAGACATATTTTTAAGTAATAAGAAATGTTGATGAAAATACTTTTTTTTATTATACAGATTTCAATGTATTATTTAGAATTCAATTCTTCTTAAAGTATTTTTTTTTTAATTGATTTAGAGAAGATGAAGAATTCTGACATAATATAACATCATGCATATAATTTTGTATTAATTCAAATAAGATTTGTTTTATTCCTTTCAATGATTTTCTAAGATAAAAAATGCTGAATTTGGTTACGAAATATTTTCTATTGGAAGCGTTTATGTAATTATAAAGACAACTACTATTATTTGTTTAGAATGAACATAAGTTGTATTACCTCATAACATATGAGTTAAAACTCATATGCATACCTAAAAAATGGAAGAGCAATGAAAGTTGTTGACTACTTAAATCATCTCTAATGCCAAAGATAAACTCTGATCACCACGCTAGGGAAGCTTTTTCTTTTTCTGCTGCTACAAACAAGTTTTGGCGATCCCTTCTTTAGTTTGGACTTTATGAATGAGTTCTGCAACGTATTTCAGATATTTAATGAGAAGTTTCACAATTTAAAGTATAATAATGATTGAGAATACAAAGTGTTGCCTCAAGATTTTAATTTCTAAAATGGAATACCAAGCATTCATCTAATAATGCTAGATTGATGATCATATTTGACATGAGTATTAATTACACATAATTAATTAATGCAAGTTACCAAATGTATAATAATAATTGAGAATACAAAGGGTTACACTTATTTATTAATTAACATTTAAAATAATAAATATTTCAACAATTTCATGCATTTCATGCAATTAAAAATATTTGGCTTTTCAACAATTAGCTCTTATATTAATACAATTAAAATTTAAAACATCATGCATTTAATTAAATAAGTTTAAAAATAAATTAAATGTACAAATAAAATGAGAATAAATGCAATTAAAATCTTTGGCATTCCAACAATTAGTTCTTACTTAAATGCAATTAAAACGTCATGCAGTTATTAATTAAATGAAACGGATGAAAACTCAAGCATTTAGAAGAATTAAAATCAATTTTGATGAGGTGTATTTAAGGGGCATTAAATTACTTAAGTATTATTTTTAAAATTTATTAATGATTTATAATACAATGAAGGGACAAGATAAGTTAAAAAAATAAAATGAATGGTCAAGATTTACTATGGGTGGAAACTTAAGCCCCTTTTATAATAGCAGTATAGATATAGATATAAATATAGATTGGGCCCATACTTAAAATTAATGCTATAAATAATTCTATGATGAGAATTTATTAATGAAAATGAATAAAATTTCATTTATAAAAAATATGTGAAATTCTGAACATTTAGGCATGAATAAAATTTTGTTGATATGAATATGAAAGATTAAAATGAAAGATGAAGCAAAATGGGTTCAATATAAAAAATGAATGGTTAAATTTTTATATTGGGAAAACTAAAATAACTTTTATAATAAAATTGTAGAGAAGATGAAGAATTCTGACATAATATAACATCATGCATATAATTTTGCATTAATTCAAATAAGATTTGTTTTCTTCTTTTCAATGATTTTCTAAGATAAAAAATGCTGAATTTGATTACGAAATATTTTCTATTGGAAGCGTTTGTATAATAATAAAGACAACTATTACTTGTTTAGAATGAACATAAGTTGTATTACCTCATAACATATGAGTTAAAACTCATATGCATATCTGAAAAATGGAAGAGCAATAAAAGTTGTTGACTACTTAACTCATCTCTAATGCCAAAGATAAACTCTGATCATCACGCTAGGGAAGCTTTTTCTTTTTCCGCTGCTACAAACAAGTTATGACAATCCCTTCTTCAGTTTGGACTTTATGAATGAGTTCTGCAACGTATTTCAGATATTTAATGTGAGAAGTTTCACAATTTAAAGTATAATAATGATTGAGAATACAAAGTGTTGCCTCGAGATTTTAATTTCTAAAATGGAAGACCAAGCATTCATCTAATAATGCTAGATGGATGGTCATATTTGACATGAGTATTAATTACTCATAATTAATTAATGTGAGTTATCAAATATATAATAATAACTGAGAATCCAAAGGGGTACACTTATTTATTAATTAACATTTAAAATAATAAATATTTCAACAATTTCATGCATTTCATGCAATTAAAATATTTGTCTTTTCAACAATTAGCTCTTATATAAATGCAATTAAAATTTAAAACGGCATGCATTTAATTAAATAAGTTTAAAAATAAATTAAATGTACAAATAAAATAAGAATAAATGCAATTAAAATTTTTGGCATTCCAACAATTAGTTCTTACTTAAATGCAATTAAAACATCATGCAGTTATTAATTAAATGAAACGGATGAAAACTCAAGCATTTAGAAGAATTAAAATCAATTTTGATGAGGTGTATTTAAGGGGCATTAAATTACTTAAGTATTATTTTTAAAATTTATTAATGATTTATAATACAATGAAGGGACAAGATAAGTTAAAAAAATAAAATGAATGGTCAAGATTTACTATGGGTGGAAACTTAAGCCCCTTTTATAATAGCAGTATAGATATAGATATAAATATAGATTGGGCCCATACTTAAAATTAATGCTATGAATAATTCTATGATGAGAATTTATTAATGAAAATGAATAAAATTTCATTTATAAAAAATATGTGAAATTCTGAACATTTAGGCATGAATAAAATTTTGTTGATATGAATATGAAAGATTAAAATGAAAGATGAAGTAAAATGGGTTCAATATAAAAAATGAATGGTTAAATTTTTATATTGGGAAAACTAAAACAACTTTTATAATAAAATTACACGTGAATAAAAAATAAAAATAAAAAATAAAAAGATAAATTATAAAAATATTAAAGTATAATTATCTCAAAATTTTTAAATAAAAAGCATCATAATATAGGTAGAGAGGAAGATGACTCTGTGAATCAGTGTGTGAGAGATCACTGACATTAGCTAGTAATGAGCGCCCCCTCGGCTTCTCCTAAAATTTGGTGAGGCAGTGCCCGAGCCAGCGAGGAATAGAAGAAATGTGTGACCCCATTGAAAGCAAGAATTGGAAGCGTTGGTGAAGTAAATCTTTTTTTTATTATTATTAAAAAATAAACCAATCCTAATAACTAAGTGCTCTCGAAGCAACAGTGTGTTTCATCAAATAGTTTAAAAAGAAAAAAAATCGATATCTTATAATTGAGTGAAGCATAAGCTATCAGGACAACAATCAAAAGTTTTTGGGATTCAAAATGGGCGATGTAAACAGTTGGGAAGTAATTTTGATCCATCCCAAGCCAATTTTGCCTTTAGCCTAGGAAGTTCATGATCACCAAATGGAGGAGAAGGTTGCAAAGAACAAAATCTGCAAAAGAACGCTCTAGTGGGAGGTCCTTAAATTCCTTGTTCTCCTTGAATGCGGAGGCAAACTTCAAGCACTGCAGTGCCTACACAAGAGAGCACGCTTGATCAGAGGAAAGAGTTGAATGGAAACGAAATTTTATGGTTAGTATAGAAACCACATAGAGAACAATAATCTTCAGATTGGTAGGTGTCGCTGCATAAGCCGAATGCAAAGAACATCACTGGAGGTCGACTTCGTCATTATTATCTACGTATGATTCTTCTTCACGAATCTGTGCGAGGCCAGAAAAAAGAGCGTAAGCCTCAGAACTCCCGTAAATCCGACCTACTCAATCAAAGCAGTAGAGAATAAGAAAATGGTAGATTCATCCCCAAATAATCAGCGGGAAAAGAAAGTAAGTGAGGCAGATTTTCAAACCTTTTTTCGGCAAGCCGGTGAAACACTCGTATAAATATAAAATAAACTGCTGGGCAGTGAAATTGAACCGGAAACTGTTTATTAAAAATTGAATGGAGGAGAGTAATAACTTTTTTTGTAACTTATCGGCAGTGAAAACGCCAAGTTTATTTAATGAAATTTAAATATTTTATAAGTAGCGATAAATGAAAGAATTTAAAGAGTAATATATGAACGTTGTAGATTAATTTATAAGAGTGGAATCCAAAGTCACTTTTATATAGTAGTATAGATAGGTGTGAATTTTTTGATTTATTAAATATTTTTAATAGAATGGACGGCCAAGATAATTAAAAAATAAGTAGAATGGATGAACAAGATTTATCAGAGGAAGGAAACTCAAGCCCCTTATATAATAGTAGTATAGATATAATTTTGGAGTCTAAGCCCACATATTAAAGAGAAAAAAATTACAAGTAAGACAAAAAGCTATAAAATCCCAAAACGAAAGAAAAAACCAAAAACTCAAAACACAAAGAGAAGCTGAGACAGTCAAAAAAGGGTCTCAGGGAGAGGCCAACCTCCAAGCAACATAACAAAACAAATTGGGAATAGACAAAAACCCATACATCCAGATGAAGAAGTCAGCTAGCATAATTACTCCTCTTCAATATCAAGTTAGTTGGCGTGTTTAGTTAAGATTTCTCCCAACTATAATGTTAATATCTCCTTAAGATCCCAAAACTTTATCCATTATATGTTTATGCATGGAAAATTAAAATTTTTAATCCCCTAATTATTATTCTACTACAATGTCAAGGTAATAAATCACATTATATAAACTAAATTAAGCATGAAGGATTTAAAAACAACATTGAGTATTTCATGAAATTATAAATCTAATCTAGAGTAAAAATGGCTTCTAAAGTATTATTTGTAACACCTACAGAATCAGTATATCATTCTACATATTTTAAAATAATATAATTTAAAGTAATTCATTGAATTTCTAAATTTAAATCAATCTACAGGTGTTCAAGAATATTTTGTATGCATGTGAAAGTATGCATGTATTCTAAAGTGGGACCTGGGGGTCTCTTTGCATGATCTAAAATTCTAAAATTTTCTCCTTTAGCACTCTGGATTCTGTCAAATTAGTTCAATGTACTAGTGTGATGATATAGTGTTGTGTGCTCCTTAAGGGAGCATTGCGGCGACCAAGATTGAGCACTGCAGTGTTGGGTCTAGATTTTAAAATATAAATATCTATTTTCATTAAGATCAATTTGTTTCATTCCGTCAAGGCATCAAACAAGAGAGAGAGATATAGAGCCATATTTGGGCGACTTCAATTTATTTTTAGTTATGCCTCAGTTCTAAAAGTTTCTTGGATCAATATTAGTTGTATTTTGCCTATCTTAGTTTTCAAAAAATATTGAAATTTTATGAATTATTTTTGTTTTATTTATAATTTAATATTGTAAAAATAGGGATAATTTCATTATTGCTAAACTTTTATCATATAACTTTTTGTATGTTAAGAGATAATGATTCTGAGTATTTAGATATTTTTCTAAAAATTTTATTACAAGGATTTAAAAAATGAACTATTTTAATCTTTTGAAAAAAAAACTTTGACCTAAAAATAATATTTTTTGTATAATTAAATCATGAAAATAATTTTATGAATAATCTTTAGTAATTTGGTTATATTAAATATATTAAGATTGGTGTGTATATAACCAATCTTTATGATCTTTAGTAATTTTAGTATAATTAGTAGATGCAGGAGATGTTTTTTAGGTTTATTCAGGGGAGCAGGAATGCGATATTGTACGAGGATGATTTTACTGCCTTAATTAGCTATACTCATGAGTTAGTTAGCACTTTTGAGGAGAAGTATTATAATTTCTAAGAGAACTCCAGGACATCTTGAGATGACCATTAGTCCCATTTCATATTTTTTTATTTCTCTAAGTTAGTAAAGCGAGCTCTTCTTATTGATAATGATTTAATAGTTAATCAATAGTGGTGGAATACTATAAGGAAATGATTTGGTGATGAGACTTTGAGTAGCTTTCTATGAGAAGAGTAAATTTGGACCTAGATATCTAGGAGAGGCATACCATCTTTTTCAGTATCTAGAGGCAATATTGCCAACTTTGGACGTTCAGCTGGTGGGGCACCTATGTGTCATAGTTGTGGTAGGAGCCACTTTTGTCAGTGTTAAATAATGATCTTGTAATATTTTGATGATCTGGTAGTGTTATAGGATGATTTGGCAGTTTGACACATGACAGGCAAGTGTCCATATAAAGGTCCTGGCAGATATTTTGAGCCCATATCTGAGAGTTTTGCTGGATTAGCATGAAGAATGAGGATAGTCCCACTTTGTCTATTTATTGAAGGGTCATTTAACAGATGTAGTGGCTTTGGTTCAATAGCAGATTATATAGTAAGGAGATAGATCACCCTCATGTTAGAGAAAGTATAGTAGTTTTGTTATACAGCTTTTATTCGGGCACATGAAACAATATAACTCAACAAGAGACAAAAGATGCTCTATATTTTGTCACATGTATCGCTTATATTTTGTATAATTCCTCTCATATTTTATTTGATTCTGAAGATTTTCATTCATTTATTTTTTAGATTTATTTTGATTTACTACATTTATAATTTATATTACTATCTTTTACTTTGATCATTATGAGTCTTTATCTAGGAGTTAGTGAGTCTACTCCAAATAGAGATATTGAATTATGTATTGATGTGATTTTAAGTATAGCTCTAATATCTAAAAGTTTATACAGAAAGGCACCAACAGAGCTTTAGGAAATGAAAGTACATCTTCAGGGGATAGTTGATAAGGGATTTATCCATCTTAGTGTGTCACCATGGGAAGAACCTATTCTATTTATGAAAAAGAAGGATAGTACGCTGCATATTCATATAGCCTACATGGAGCTAAACAAGTTCACTATAAAAAATAAGTACCCTTTGTCAATGATTGATGATCTATTTGATCAACATATAGGATCTTCTATATTTTCTTCTCTTATGCTAGGAGGATGATTTTACAACTAAGAATAATCATTTCAAGGTTTGAGAAAAAAAACCACCTTAAAAACCAAATGGTAAAAAAGATACGGAATAATAATGAGCCATGAGTATAATAAATCTTTACTCTATTATGAGGTTTGTTAAAAAGATGTACATAAATAAAATGCAATAAAAAAAGAAAATAGGGAGGTGATTTTCATTTCCAAACTTGAATATCAATGGATCCACTTATCCTTTAATATTTTTAACAATTTACAATAAGAATCTTGATTTTTGGTTGATCAACATACATTGATGCTTTGTTTAATATAAAAATATAATCCATCTAAGGGACTTGAAAAGATTCAATTTCTATCTCTAATTAAATTCTCTTTAGACTAGATTTTGCTTTAAAAAAAAAGGAAACCCTAGTTTAGCTTATAGGGAGCTTTGATCTGGATCAATAAAATATAAACCCCAAGACCACTTTAGTTAGCAACTTGAGTAGGTTATTTCATTTCATCAATCCAATCTTAGAGAAAATCAAAAGGATAATCAATATAGCTGAATTTATAATGGTGTTGGTTATGCGTTATTGGGCTTTACATAAATAACTTAATTGGGGTGCATAAACAAACTATTATTGAAGAATTCTCAAATATGGGGGGCTTAACTCTCTCTCGTGATTTCTTCCCAATTCGAATGAGACTCTAGATAAGGTCCTGATGCTCAAAAACTTATAGTCATACTTATAGATATAATAATCATTCTCTTAGACCCATAATTTTTTAGACATGGTCTAGGGATGTTCTTCCTTGGTTAATTTTGAGAAGATTATATGATGCTCTCATTCATCATAAGTAGGTATCATCTCCATATTTAATCCATGATTGACTAAGCCATGCTGTCTGAGGGATTCTATCCTTGGTAAGGTCTATGATGATTTTATTTGCATCTCTTCCAAACTTCAAATTAGAATCAAATTACAATTTGAACAAAACTCTATAAAATTAAGTCCCAAATCATTGCCCAATTTATGATTTTATAAAGTTAAACATTATAGTTGAAATGTCTCTAATCCCATAAAAAAAATTCTTCCATAGCATTGAAATTCAAAATTCATCAAAACTATACTTTTCTTTATAGAAAGATATTAAGTTTTGTCTGTTTGATTAAATTTATTTTGGCCAAGTTCAAACTATTTGGTTTAGATGGAGTCAAACTACCTTTCATTAAGACTTCATAATCCTACAACACTTGTCACATTGAACTAGGTTCCTAAATTAAAAGAATTAATCATGGAAATCTTTGCTTTAATTTCCCCCTAAGTAGCTCAGATGCTTTCATATATGTTATCTATTAATCTTGATTGAACTACTCTTTCTCTTTCTCTTTCAGCAAGTTACCAAGAGTGTGCAACGTCTCTCTGCTCTGGGTTTGTCAGGCAATTACAGGGCGATTTCTCTAGGGCATCATCGGGAGCGCTAGTTTGCTCTTTTCGTGGCTCTTCTCTTCAGTTTTTTGATTTTTGGCTTTCTCTTTATGTGTATTGTGCTGTGATTTGTTTTGTTTTGAGGTTTCATTTTGGTTCGGTGTTGAGCAATGATGCCTCTTTCGTCATCGCTCCCAAACCCGAACACTTCCTCACTTGGTGAGGGGAAGTCACGATCTTTTAAAAATATTTAAGCCAGCTCTACTTCTACTTCTTCGAATATGAAATTCGTGCAGTCCTCTTTTAAGGGATGTCCGTCTCTTTTGTTTGAAGACTCGGTTGTTGATTTGTTAGAATGCTCCGTTTGCTTTGACGCTTGTTGGTGAATTTGTTTTGAGACGACCTAATCTAGATGTCATTCGAAAAAAAAAATTCTTAACCTAAAACTATCTGGAGCATTTCACATTGGATTGCTTGACCAAAGACATGTAGCTATTCAACTTGCAAATGATATTGATTATAGCCGTATTTTTGCTAGGAGATCTTACTATATTCAAGCTTGTCAAATGCGGTTTCTTAAATGGTTTCTATATTTTGATGTTAGGGAGGAATCCCCTGTTGCTCCCATATGGATTTCCTTTCTGAATTTGAGACTTCATTTCTTTAATCATCAAATTCTCTTTGGGTTGGCTTCTATATTTGGTAGGCTGTTACAAATTGATCAAGCTACTGTTGTTGTTTCTAGGCCATCGGTTGCTATGGTTTTAGTTGAACTTGATGTCTCCAAGAAACATCCTACGAAAATATGGATTGGATCAGAAGTTAAGGTATATTCCCAAAAAGTAGAATTTGAAAATTTACCTATTTTTTGTTCTTTTTGCAAGATGCATGGGCATGGAATGAATGAATGCTTTCGGAAATATCCTCACCTCCGTAAAGAAAAGAGCTCTTTGAAACAAAATGAGGATGTTCCTACTCAGGTGATCTCTAATCCTATTCAAGTTACTCTAAAGGATAATACCTCCAATCCTAATGATGAGCCAATGGAGGTTAATTTGGAGAACCCTATTATTTCTACTACTAATGATGGTTCTTTGGTTATTGATCAAGGTCATATTGTTAAAACTCATGCTGATACTAATTTTTCTTGTGAAAACATCCAGGATTAAGACTTGAATAATTATGAAGCTCCTACTAGTACTAATATTGTTGTTTCTCCTACTTGCACGATTAATTTAAATAATATTGATTTTCATGGAAAGATGATTGTTTCTACCTCTACTAATATTTTAAATGATCAGGAAGATTTGGCTATTCAAGTGGTCCCTAAAGATGCTTTTTTAGAGGAAGGAGAATTTGTTTCTTCTCTTCTGAAAAGTAATAAAGAAATTATTCTGAGAGAATGTGATGTTACTGAGGAGGAGGAAAAGTTTATGGAGGATGAATGTCCTCAACTATCTTCTTTAAGGGACCACCCAAGTGGTAGTAAGGCTCTTTCTCTTTCTTATTATAACAATGATGCTTTGACTGATACTGAGGAAATGCTTATTGTTGCTAAATGTTTTGCTAAAGATGATAGTGATTTGAGTTTTATCAAAGTTCATAGTAAAAGAGGTAGGAAACCTAAGCATATTTCTATTCAACCTCCTAGAAACACTCGATCGCATACTTCTCATTAATTTGGTTTTTATGTTTAATACAATTATTTCGAATGTGAGGGGCATTGGTTGTCCTTCTTCTAGAATTCGTGTTAAAAACTTATGTCGTGTTCATAATATTGCTACTCTTATTTTGCTTGAGACTCTTATCTCTTCTGATAGGTTAATTAGCACTTCTCAGTTTTTGGGCTTTAATCATGCTATTTCCAATGTTGCTAACAAGATTTAGGTTTTCTTGAAAGAATCGGTAAAAATTGATGTCATTGGTGACTTTACACAAGTTTTGTACTGTAAGGTAGAGGTTCTTAATTTTAACTGTTGCACTTCTTTTGTTTATGATGCTTCGTCTATTTATTCTAAAAAATTTCTTTGGGAGCAACTTTTTGAATTTCATAATATATGTAATTTTCCTTGGCTTGTTGTGGTGATTTTAATACTATCTCTAACCCTTCTGAACGGATTGGAGGTTCCCCTCCTCCTTATCATTCTATGGAGGATTTTAATAATATGATTACTACTTGCAATCTTTCTGATACTGGGTATGTTGGTAATAACTTCACTTGGAACAGGGGTCATTTATGGCAAAGATTGGATCGTGTTCTTTTCAACGACCCTTGGCTTAATTCTCTATTTTCCACTAATGTGTAGCATTTGAGTAAAACTTTGTCGGATCATTCCCCTTTACTTATCAGCATTAAGTGTAAACATGGTAATGTTTTTTCTCAATTTAAATTTCAAAACATGTGGTTAAATCATGATTCTTTCTTGGATGTTGTTCAACTTAATTGGTATGCTCCTCTTCATCCTGATAATTCTATTTTTGGTATGAAGAGACTATGGTTTAAGTTGAAAAGGTTGAAATAAGTTTTAAATTGGTGGAACCATCATGTGTTTAAAAATATTTTCTCTAATATTCTGCAAGCTGAGGAACTAGTTAACTCTGTTGAATTAGCTTGTAAAAATGATCCTACTTATACTAATCTTTCTCTCTTAAAGAATTCTAAAGATAATCTATTTAATTTATAAGCTCAGAAAGAGGTTTATTGGAGGAAAAAATCTGCTACTAAGCATTTGCTTGAAGGTGATAACAACACTAAGTATTTCCACGCTTTGGTCAAGAGAAAAAGAGCCAAAAATAATATCAATAAAATCCAAAGGGAAGATGGGTCTTTTACTGAAAATTTTGAGGAGATTGCTAATTTAGTTGTGAATCATTTCCAATACAAGTTTAACAAAGTTTTTACTTTGGATCAAATTATTGATCAATCTTTCATTCCATCCTTTATTTCTATTGAGGAGAATATTTTACTTTCTAGACCTCCTTCTGTTGAGAAGGTTAAAGAGACCTTACTGAATATAAATAAGGAGTCTGTGGCTGGGCTTGATGGTTTTACCACTCTTTTTTAAAAATGCTGGCATATTATTAGTAATGATATTTTTCATGCTATTTTAGATTTTTTGCTGGTACTCCTATCCCTAAGTTTTTTCTTTATACTTCTATTGTGCTTATTCCTAAAAATAATGCTATTACTAATTGGAATGATTTTAGGCCTATCAGTCTCTACACTTTCTTCAATAAGTTGATTTCTAAAATTATTGTGAATCGTCTGACTACTATTTTACCCAGAATTATTTCTCCAAATCAGATGGGGTTTGTGAAAGGTAGGTTCATTACTGATAATATCCTATTGGCCCAGGAATTTTATCAAGACTTGGATGTTAAGGTTAGAGGTGGTAATTTAATTATAAAGCTGGATATTGTCAAGGCATATGATAATATTGATTGGAATTTCATTTACCTTATTTTAGAATTTTTTTGTTTTAACTCTATTTTTGTCAAGCTTATCAAGAACTGTATTGAAAATGTACATTTTTCTATTATTGTTAATGGTTCAAACTATGGTTTTTTCAAAGCTTCTCATGGTTTAAGGCAATGTGACCCCATTTCCCCTGCTCTATTTATTATTGCTGTTGAGTTTCTTTCTAGAGGTCTTACTAATTTATTCAATGCCAATCCTCATTTTTACTTTAAAACTTTGGGAGGCATCCCTCTATCGCATTTATGTTTTGCGGATGATTTTATTGTGTTTGCTAATGGGACTATTAACAAATTTTGAAAGCTTATGGATTTTTTTGATTATTTTGAGAAGGTTAGTGGTTTACCCTTTAAAAATAACCAATGTTGTTTCATTGCATCAAAGAGAATTTCAAATAATCGTATTTTATCTATAAGTAATCTTACTGGCTTTTCTCATGCTCAAATGCTTATTAAATATCTTGGAGTGCCTCTTTTCACTGGTTGAGGGAAATCTTTTTTGTTTGATGACCTCATTGCTTCTATTCAAAACAGACTATTATCTTGGGAATCTAATTTCCTTAGCTTTGGTGGTAGGGTTATTCATATTAAAAGTGTTCTTTGTGCTTTTCCAGTTTATAGTTTTCATTCTATCTTTCCTACTCAAACTGTCTCTAATAGACTTCACATGATTATTAATAATTTTTTTTGGAGAAGCACTTGTGCTAGTGCTAAAATTCATTTGGCTGGTTGGGAGAAATGCTGTGGTGTTTTGGCTGAAGGTGGTCTTAGGTGTAAGAACTTTAAGGACCTTGCTAATGCTTTTTCCTTTAAACTTTGGTACAATTTACGAGCTAATATTAGTCTTTGGGCTAATTTTATGGTTTCTAAGTATTTTAGTGTTAAGCATCCTACTAATTATTTTTCTAAACAAGGTGATTCTAGAGTTTGGAAAAGGCTTTGCAGGATTAAATGGGAGGTTGAGCCCTTCATCTCTTGGGGCCTTGGTGATGGTAATATTTTCTTTTAGTAGGATCATTGGTTAGGTAAAAATTCTATTGACTCTATACTGAACTCTTTTTCTACTTCTTCTATTAAGGTCAATACCTTTTTTAATAATAATTCATGGGACTATAATAAGCTTACTAATGAGGTCTCTTAATATATCCTCCATAGTATTTTAAACTTACCTATCAATATTACTTCTAGAGATATTTTGTTGTGTGATCTTTCCAAAGATGGTGGTTTTCATTTAAAAAGTGCTTGGCATACCTTGAGAGATAAAAGAAATAAATATAGCATCTTCTATAATATCTGGCATAAAAGCATTCCTTCTACTATTTTTATTTTTGTTTGGAGAGTTCTGCATAGATTTATTCCTACAGATGATAATCTTATTAAGAAAGGTTGTATCTTGGCCTCTAAATGCCAATGTTGTTTTCATAAGGAGAGTATGCATCATGTTTTTTTATCTGGGCCTATTGCTATTAGAACTTGGGTCTATTTCAATGATTTGTTTCAACTAAATTGTTTTAACTGTCATTTGCCTCTTAAATCCATGCTTAAGTTATGGTTTATTAACTCCAAAGGTCATATATGTAACCTTATTCCTTCTCTCATTTTGTGGTTTCTGTGGCTAGAAAGAAATCATTCCCTTTTCAATAATGTGAAATGAACCATCAGAATGTTATTCAGAAAGTGAAGGATATGGTGTTAGCTCTACTGGCTGTTAATTTGATTTCTGTTAAGAACTTTAAAATTGTTACTTTGTTGGTAATTCTTTAGGTTTGAAGTTGGAGGGTGTTCCTGCCATTTCTAATGTTATCTACTAGCATAAACCTCCCATTAATTTCTTTAAGCTTAATGTGGATGGCACTAGTACTGATTTAATTGGTGGTTGTGGTGGTGTGATTATAGATAGTAATGGTGGCCTCATTGATGCTTTTGCAAGTCCTATTCAGGGTAACTATTATACTGCTGTTTTTAAGGCCATTTTGAATGTTATTCAATTGTGCATCTCACGTCTCTAATTTGCATACTGAGGTAAATTCTGACTTAGATTTTCACCTCTTTCAAGCTGAAGATGAGATGTGTTGTTCCCTGAAACTCTTCTATATGGTTAGAGAAATTAAAAAACTTATGTTGTCCCTTAACTATTCTTTTAACTATATCAATAAGGATGGTAATGCTTGTGCCTCTTGGTTGGCAATGTGGGGTTGTAGTCGGACTTATTTTGCTAATTTTATTTGGGACACTAGCCCTACCATTTGTTGCAAATCTATTTTCATGGCTTATGTTTTGATGATTGACAAACACTACTTCTCTTGGACTGCTTGTTGCTTCTAACGTTTCAGGAATCGAAGATCGGACGAACAAGACGAAGCCAATTCAGGATTGCGTAGGTTTAGGGTTGAGTCAGTCTGTACTTTTGTTTTTCACTTTTTGAGTCTACTTGTAATGGTCTAAGAGACTGATGCTAAGTAACCCTATACACACACTTGAGAGATTTAGAATTTCTATTTTTGCTCATATCGGCCAGGACGATATTTTACATCGTCCTAGACGATCAGGCTTAAAATAAAAAGTCTAAATAAGGATTCTTAATTAAGGTAGCCGTCATTAATATATCGGCCTGGATGATACGTGTATCGGCCAGGACGATATGCTCAAAACAGAAAGAAGGTTTTTATTCTAGTGGGTCCGTTGTTTTTCCCCTTGCTGAGGGGGTCATTAACTGGAATGTTATTTTTTCTATCTCTGTCTCAATTTCTCTTTCTGTTCCTGGGTGATCCGTGCGGGTTTTTCTGGTCTGGGACTCTCGGTGATAGTCCTTTCTGTGCTTTTAGTTTTTTTGAGTGTTGTTGCGCCCAGCTTTTGGATCTCACCTTCTTAACTGCTTTTCATGGGGTTTTCTTCGATTATGTTTGGATGACTCAGTCGAATTTGTTCATTGCTTCTGTTGTCTGTTTGATTATGGATATGAGCAATGATTGCAATGCTATTTTTGCTGAGAGCATTTCCCTTTGGTGCTCTCCCTCCCTCAGGTTGCTCTTTTGGTTCCCTGGGAGTGTTTCTATCCAATTGGCTGGGGTTCTGGTTTCATTCAACTTTCTCTTTTCTGGGAAGTTGGAGGAGTTATTTCCTCATGTTAGTTGCTAGAATGCATTTGGTTTTCCTTGTGGTAATTCTGTGGATGGTTTGGCCTTTGCTCTTCATAGCTTGAAGTTGTGTTGTTTGACCTTAGGTGGTCTGGTAAGGTGCTATTGTGCTTTTTGGGATGGTTGGATCCTTTTACCTGTCTTGGATTTTTGTTAATTATGCTTTCTACTTATGCTCGGGTCATTTAGAGAGCTGGATGGTTTATGCTCCTGAGGGTTGGATCGAATGGCATGTGGACATTCTTGTTGAAGTTAATTATATTATTTTAATCTTGAGCTCTTATAATCTATATCCTTGGTCTGATTTTTAGTGGTGCTTTGATCATTTCTGTTTAAGTGTCTTAGCTCAGCTTTTTTCCCTCTCTAACTTTACCTCTTGCAATTATATTTCCTATATTATTTGTTGTTATAATCCTCTCCTTTGCAGCATTTTGGTTTTGCATGTGATTTGGTTTAAAGCTATTATCACACATTTTTGTAGAAATCTCGAGCATAATTTCTCCATCTAGAGCTTTCTTTTTTGGATGCTTCCCTTTAATATGCAGATTATTCAGAAGTTCTTTTGTACTTTTGCTTAGTGGAGACTTATTGCTCATAGGTTTTTTATCTTTTTTCTTTTTTGTAGCTCATTGGAGCATAGTGAGCGATTAGTCTCCCTTAAGGACTTTGTAATCATTTTTTATTATTAACGCGTAGGCCCCTTTGATGGTTTTAACAAAAAAAAACTACTATTTCTCTTTATCCTTCCCTTAAAAAGTGATGACCTACAAAAAAAAAAAAAACCCCAACAAAATATTTTGTAAGTTGTTCATGGCCATCATTGCTTGTAGGGAAGTGAAGAAGAGTCAAAATCTACAAAAAAAATTCAAATCATTAAAAAATTTAAAAAAAAAATCAAAATTAAGATTCAAAAGCTTTTCGATTCTTTTTCGTTTCCTAGGAATTGACATGCATAAAAGCTTTTTGATCCCTAGTGGAGCATTAGTAAGTTATTGATGTCATTTGTGATTGAAAGAGAAAAGAAAACATTCAATCTAAATTTTTCAAATTGATTAGTATTTAAGATCTCTTCAATCTTTCCCTTCTTACCTACAAAATGGCATATACAAATGACATATGACTTGTAATGGAGCATATGGAAGTTGTTAATGTCATTTATGATAGAGAGGGGAAATCAACATCTCTAGATCGAAACTCTTTATCCTTCAATTTCAAAATATCTTCATCCAATAGTTTAGGATGTCCGTTTGGTATGTCTATCTATAGTTCAAGTTTTGGGTAACACTAGTTAGGGCATAGGTCATAAAACCTTTATGGTGCAACCCGAGGTCTAAGTTAAGATTTAGTTTATGAAATCATTTTCTAGTTATGTATCAAAATCAAAATAAATATATTTTTGAAATATATACCAGACATTTTAGTTTTTCATTTAGGGATAGGTGTGAGTCTCCATTGACGCTTATTGCCATCTAATATATGAGGATAATTGATAGTAGAGTATCTCCAAGTGATATTATGATGCCTAGCAAAACTACATCTAAATGAAGGACCGTTATCAGATATAATTTGGAAAGGAACACCAAACGGTACACGAGATTCTCTTTAAAAAATTAGAATGTGGTGATCTTTGACTTCTCTAAAAGGAACTACTTCTTTCCACTTTGAGAAGTAATTTGTAGTTGCTAATATTAATCTATGACCTCTAGAAAATAGAGGATCTATCAAACTAATGATATTTGTACCCCAACTTTCAAAGGCTATGAGGCAATGGTTGGATGTAAGATATTTGGTGATTGATGTAGAACTACACCATGCACCTGACATTAGAGATAGTGTAATGCAACATTCATGCAATCATTTATCATCTATGGCAAGTAATATCCCATTCTACTAATTTTCATTTTCATCTTTGGCCTAGATTGGTGTGCACCCCACAATTCAGCATACACTTCTTCTATTACCTTCCATGCTTTTCATTTATATAAACATTGTAACCAAATTTGATCGAAAGATCTTATGTATAAGGTGTCGTTAAGAAAAGCATAGGATAACAATCATCTTTTAATCTAATCTGCCATTGATTTATTATGAGGGAGCTTATTTTCTTACAAGTATTCGATGAAGGGTTTTCTACAATCCACCTCTTCATTGTCTACAGCTAAACAATTTTCACCACAACTTGGGATTTTCTATTTATATATTTAAAGTATATAGGAGACAAAACTTGTTGGCCTTGTACTTCTATCAAAATTGAATCTTCCTAAGAACATGCTAAGTCATTTGCTAGCTTATCAATAGCATCTACTATGGAATTATTTTTGTGAGGGATCCTATATGATATTACACTTGGAATTTGTTCCAATAGATGCATCGTATGCTGGTGGTAAGGAATCAAAGTTTCTTTCGATACTTTATAAATTACAACCACTTTATTAATGACAAGCTAGGAATCTCCAAAGATTTTGATTTCTTCGGTCCCATTTAGAATTATCAATTCTTAGCTAATTATCAATGCCTCATACTCAACTTCACTATTCGTACAGGGTTCTGACATATGGTAAGAGTGATACATCATGCCTTTATCTGATGTAATGAATATTATACGAATTCCGGCTTACACTAGAAATATCATCTTATGCTCCTTGTTGAATGGAAGCAGCACCATCAAAATAAACTCCCAAGTAAACTTTTCATTTGAATCTAGTTCCATAATCTATTAGTATGGTAATTTATCATTTATTAGCAATCATCCAGCACTGGGTGAGCTGCTAGGAAATCTACTACAGCTTATCTTTTCATTGCTTGCATAGAAATGAATGTAATTTTAAACTATGATAGAATCATCGACCAATAAGCTAACCTTCTTGATAGTATTGGTCAAGTCATCAAATATTATAACGAGTTTATCCTGGATATCAAGTTTTTTTAGTGAGAAAACATGTAATGCCTCAACTTCTAAGCGGTGAATTTCAAGGTTAAACAGTGCTTCATGATCAGAGGATAATTTACTTCAATGGGAAATAAACATCTTCTTAGATAATAAAGAGCTTTATCATTTCATTCCTTATTAGCCTAAGCTAAAAAGGTCCCAAAAGATTCACTTAAGGCTATCATATATAAGATCAATGGTTTCCCTAGGGTAAGGGCTGCCAATACATGAGGGTTTGTTAAATACTACTTTATACTATCAAATGCTTTATGGAAATTCTCATCCCAGCAAAATGGAGTAGCCTTCTTGGATAATGCAGCAAATGGTTGACATATGTTTGAAAGGTTTGATATAAATCTTCTAACATATGCTAATCAAACTTAAAAAGATCTCAACTGTGCAAGGCATTTAGGTGGATGCGTTTCCATCATTGCTTTAATTTTATTCAGATTAATTTTGATTACACAGTGTCAAACCACAAAACCTAAAATTTTTTCTTAAGTTATGTCGAAAGCACACTTCAAATGATTTATTTTTAAATTATATTGGCGTAGACTTTAGAAAACAATTCTCATATTAATTGGATTAATTGAAGTTTATTCAGATTAATTGGATTAATTGAAACACTTCAAGCTCCTCCAGCCCTTCCCAAGGCTTTCCCAAGCTTTTCACAACAAAACTTAGCCTCAAACCTTATTTTGGAAAAGAAAGAGAAAGGAGAGTTTTCAAATGAACTTGAAATCCAGCCATTATTAGCTTCTAGAATCTTCAACAAAGTGTAGATGACTTCACCAGGAGAAAAAGAAGCCTAAGAACTCCAAAATCCACTAACTGAATGGTAATATATTCCCACTTTTAGTTTAGACTTCAATTTGAAAATTCTCAAAATCTGCAATGCATAGCCACTAAACTCCAGACATTGCAAGATTACATTTCCATGAGCTTATTTCGTCAAATTTGGATGAGTATTTTTCAAGTTATTTCTATTTGAAATTTTCAATTTATTTTAAACTAAAAAAATTTGGATCAATATCGATATTTTGATCATTTCTTTTGCATGATTGGACGGCCCATAAAATGCCACATCACATGTACAAAACTGCGTGATGGCCTTAGGAATTGAATGCTAGCCAATTCAATCAACCTAGGCCAAGTAATCGCATCACAGCTACATGTCTCATGTGGTTTGAATATGACAGACGATATCTTTGCTAACATGTTTTACGACAACGGTGGTGGTGCGCCGCATGGCACAATCATTGGCAATGATTGCATAGCTGGCCAAATTAATTAAAATTTTATTTAAAAGTCAATTTAAAAAGAAAAAAAACTTTAAAAATTCACAAAAAAATATAGTTTTTCACCAAATTAAGTATTTTTAGTGTCATTCAAAAAATAATTATACCTAGTAATTATAAAAATTAAATTTAAGTTATTTTGATTAGTGAATTGTAAGATATTATAGTTTTTTTAAGACATTTTTATCAATTTTCTCATAATCTAGTGGTCAAACTGAATACAAATTTTGGTGAAAAGTTTTTGAGCATCTTAGGCATCCCCTGTATTTTTCTTAGGCCCAAATGCTCAAATGATTGATATGATGTGAATTTACAAAGTAATGGGTCCATTTTAGACCCAAAACTTTAAAAATTCATAACTTTCCAAATTTGTAGAATTAGGCTATCAAATTTCAATGGTATGCTTGCATATATGCAAGGGTTAGGTGACCAGAGATTCAAGCCTATTTGAATAGCCAGAGATTCAAGCCCATTTGAACAACCAGATATTGAAGCACATTTAAATATTAGTGACACCGATGAAAACAACTAAGGTCAAGATCGAGATAACTTAAAAAATTCCTAAAAAATTCTACATCCACCCAATAGGGATAAAACTTGACAACAATAAACTTAGTAACATTTTACACACTAGGTTCAAAGTTCATTGGATTTGGAACCTGATAGGTAAGAAAATTATCTAAGTCAAAATTTTGCACTTTAATGAACCCAAAAAATTCAAAAAAAAATACAAAAAAATTTAATTTAAATCCAAAAAATACAAATAATACATCAAATTGACTAGAATTTAACCCTAAAATTAAAAGCCCCTTGACTAGACTTCAATGTTAAGCTTATTTAATTTCAAATGAAAATTAATATTTAATTAAATAAGTTAATTAAAATAATTTAAAAAAATCCAAAAATTTCTTAAACACTTGAGAACACTCCATTAGGTCATTACCGACCTTTAATAGTGATTTCAAAAAGTTTGGAATCAATTTGGATCGAAACTCATATAACCTACTTTATTAAATAATTTAAGAATTCAATTAAACGGTTAAACTTTAAAAAACCATAATTAATTCCAAAATGAGCAAACTCAAAGGCATTAGACTCCATTAAAGGTACAATATTTATTTAAAATGTTAAACCATAAGACATCAATTAAAAAGTCAACTTTTCAATCAGCATTAGTTTAAATTTAAGTCCAAACATAAAAAATTCATAATTTAATCTAAAAAAATCCAATCCAAGCAAACTTAGTGTCTAATTACTAATCTTAAAGTCTAGTATTTATGTAAAATACAAAAACCCCACAATTCACTTTAATTTAAAAACTTAAATTTTGATCAATTAATTAAGACATTAAAATAATTTAAAATCCTAAAATTTAATAAATTACTTAAAATTCCATAATATATTAAATCTAACCTTCAAAACCAGTAATCAATTAAACTTAAAACAAAATCATCAACCCTTAAGCTTTAACCAATCAAATCAATTAATTTATATTGATTTCTATTAGATAACCTGAGCCTACGAGGCTATTAACTTAGCCTAAAGGAAGTTGAAATAAACTCAACGGCACATGTGTAAATAAAGGTAGTAATTAACCAACAATTAAAGTACACTTTAAAATTAACGTGAAACCATTAATACTTAAACTCAAACTTAAATCTTTTAAGTCTTTCAACAAATAAAAATACTACACAACTTCAATCAATTATTCTATATAGAAAATATCCAAGCCACACAGCTTAGCATACACTTTAGATGATTTGCTATGATAACTGACTCAAAAGTTAGGCTTGACCAGTGTTTACTTTCTTATTGTGGTGTGCCAATTTTTTATGGTTTTCACTTCTTGTCGGTTGCTAGAATCAAGTGATGTGATTGTTTATTTAAATTTTAATGTAAAATATGAATTAATTTGATGGATGTTGGATTACTCCTATATTAGGAATGATCTAGATGCTCACATAATCTTCTGTAGGTAGCCATGCTCATGCAGGGCTAAATCAAAGGGGGGAAATTTTAAAAGCTTTAAATTAATAAATTTCTACATGTGCTAAGCATGCTAATCCCCCTTAAAATTAAAAGAGCATGGTCAAGCGTGACTATGATTAAAATTTAAATAATTTAAGATATATAATTATTTGAGATGTTAATTTTAATTACTTAAGATAACTATGTAAGTGTTCTAGAGCCTTTTAACTTTTTGAGATTTGATGTATTTAAATCTGAGTTACTATGTGAAAGTTGATCTTTGAGATGGGAGGCACATCCAACTTAGAGTTCAAAGAGGAGGGAACATCCCTTAGGTTAGAGTTTCCTTCCATTTAGAGATCTAAGTTAGGATCATTTCAAATATCCAAAGAGAAAAGAAAACACCCCTTCAGGGAGGAGTTTCTTTTCATTTGAATATTTGGACCCGAAGAATCAAAGAAGTTTACAGAATGATAAAGAAGTAAAGATCAAGAAGAGTCTTATTCTAAAAGTCCCTTTTCACTCTTAGGAGTAGAATTTGGATTATTGTTAGTGGTACCCATCCACTTTTAATTTTTGTAGACCGTGGGTTGTAATATTAAGTACCACTTACCATATAGATATTAAATTTAATTAATTAATTTTATTGATTATTTACTTAGAGTGCATAGTGGAAATGTCATAATTTTCTAGTTTTTTTTAATTGTATGCCAATTTTGATCTAGCTTTAATACTTTTCCAGTAGAAATGGCATACGTTAAAAAATTCTCTTACTAAAATAAATTAAAATTGTTAAGCTCACTTAGAAACTCTAATATTTTAAGAAGTAAGCTTGAGATCACCAAGAGTTTTTCATGCATTCATTTTGAACACTTCTCTTCCATTTTAGGCACCTTCTAGTCTGTGTGTTCTAGCAGAACAGCTGACTTATCATGGTGCTATTTTGGCAAGGGGATATTATGTAATCTCTAGGATAAAATTTTTTTAAGCATGATTTTAAAACTACTTCATATTCAATTTTATGCATTCATCAGGCCAATTAGAATGCATTATATTAGAAATAAATTTAAAAGAGAAAAAGTTTTAATTAAATTTTAGTTTCAAGCATCAAATCAACCAACACATGTTAAGGGGCCGATTAGGATATGCTCTAGATGCCAGCCCTGATTCCTCAAAATTAATTAAATTATGTCCCTACCAATCTTTCATAAAATATCCAGTATATAGTTTTTAAAGTGCCTAGGTGGTTTGCTGGCTCCCCAGCCCAAGCCGGGGTATGTCTAGATTCGCACTACATTAGCTAGTTCAAGTTACTATTATTTAGTGCCCAAATTTAGATTTAGGATCTAGTATAGATTTAAAATCTTAAGTCCCCAATTTCTGGAAATATAATCCCAACATTCTAATAAATTGATCAACTTAAACTAAAATTTCTCTTTAAACCAAAACTTAAAGCTCAATATATAGGATAGGCTGGGGTGTTTCTGAAGTATTTCAAAATCCCAAAACATCTCCTATCATTCATCCTTTGACCTCTAGAATAAGTGTTCAAAATTTGATCTAGTCCTAATTGAAAATTTAAACTTCACTTCTTTAATATCAATCCTTAAAAATTCCAGATAAAATTCCTACTGTTATTTTAATTGAGAGTCTTTGAAGGAAACTCAGGTTTCCTATAATGTAATTAACTACAAGGGCTTGCACTCATACAAGATTTAAAAAACCCATATCAATTTCAAAAATTTAATTACATTTCTTATGAACAATCAAAATTAATGATGATCATTATTATTATATTCAAAATGATTAATAGTGAATGATATATTCTTTCTTTGGGAAGATATATTATTTTATTATCATAACTTTAATTATGAAATTAATGATCATTTATCTAGATTATAATAGACAAATACTAGATCGAACATACCTGGGTCATATATGGTTCTTCCTTAAATATGACTACGATAATCAGGATGAACTCAAAAGTTTTGTTATTTGAACTTATTAAGGAATAATATCTTCACCTCCCAGGGCATTATATCATTCATAATGATGTATTCAACTTTGAGACTAAAATTCCATAAATTAAAATTTCTAAAAGAAAATTAACTTTTTAAAATACCTTTTAAACACACACACATGGCTTCTGCTTTTCTACTACAAGATCACCAATGATGATGTGATGCTTGGCACCAGCAAATCCCTTTATAAATATTGTTTCCAAGTCATTGAAGGTATGAACCAACCCATTTGACAATTCAGCATATCATTTAAATGTAATACCAGATAAAATACTAATAAACGCCTGAATAACATTGCACCACTAACTCCAACATTGTAGTAACTAGCTCTTAAATGTGCAAGGCGTTGCTTAGGATTTACTGTACCATCAAATTATTGAGCGAAGATGGTATGAACCATTTAGGATAAATGATCAAGTTATATTCTTCCAGATATGGTTTACCCTTTAGAATAGATAAAGTACCCTGAGATTTAGCTAATGCTTCTTTGACTTATTATTCTACCACCTACTTGATATCTAATAACTACACTTATGGTGGTTCATCTTTCAAAGTATTATTCACTGGTTTCTTTGGTTCTTCTAACTTCTATTATATTCTCAGTTTTTTCTTATCTTTCTCATGTAGTTATTCTAATAGATTGTGAGTTGAATCATATGTATCATCCTCATCATCATCATTATTAACAGCTCCTGCTTAGTATTTATCCTTTTATTTCATGCTTTGTAGAGATGAACGTTGACACTGTTAGACATATCTTTATTCATCTCCTCATCTTCTACAGCTTCTTTCTCATTAATTTGGTAGATACTTTCATTCATATAAAACACCATCTCTTCGATTTATTTCCCTTCCACATTGTGCAAATCTACCAATGCATATTCTCAAGCAGGAGATAATTTTATAACAAAATTTCCTTTTCTTGATCTTTCATCCAATGCATTATTCCTATGAGTCATTAATGCGATTAGAGTGGGAACCATCTTAGGCTGCCCCACCCTCTCCATATTAGATACAGAGGCTAACTAATTTGTAAAGTTTAGTCTCCTCCTATTAAAATAAGAAGATGATTCACTACCTAGTGAATGGTACTGATCAACCCTGGATGGATGCTGACCTAAAAGATGAGTAGAAGTTCTCATTAGAAGATTCCTAGATTGATGAGAAGAAGGGGGAGATATGGAATTATACCCTTGACGAGCTAATGCTTCATACCCCATAGATCTAATAGTAGTTTTTTATTCTGATTGTTGGTTGATGTTACACGCTGATTATGGCATGAGAACTTCTTTGGTTCCCTACAATAATCTGACACACCAGCTGGTCGACTTGGACCCTATTCCTAGAACTGAACTATTCTCTTAGTGGGAGGGGATACTCCTTGCCTATCACTTGAGTGTGATTGTACTTCAATAGAGATGACATCCTTAACACTTCTAAAAAATTTAATCTTTGATTGCTCATAGCCAATATCATAGTCCTGAATCAGTCCATTTAGAAGGGATTTAAACTTTCTCTTCCTTTTAGACAGAGAAAGTATGATAATATTTTCATGGAATAGAGTAGGAGGAGAATTCACAATATTTAATACATTCTCTTCTCCAATAGCATATGATAGAGCTACATGTTAACGGAGGAGAATTAATGTACGCCTCAGGTGTTTTAGAATCTTCTTTCCATGCTACTTGAGTTCTAGTGGCAATCAAGTTATTCTCTCCCATAAGCCCAACTTTATTAGCTCTTCACCTCATGTAGTGGTCCATGTTGTGGCGTTTAGACTTAGTCATCTCCTTTACTTTAGAAGATGACCCCATTTCAAAGTTTCTAAACATAGAGGTTACCGTGACGATAACAGAATTCCCCTTCATCATAACAACTCACTGGGGACAGTTAGAAGAGAAAAAGCTTAAGGTTTTGTAGTTGTTAGGGCAACTACATACCCACCCTCGATGTTGACCTAAAGGGGAGCTGATTTAACAAATTCAGTGGTTGTAACCACATCAACTTATGGTGCAATGAATGTAAACTGAATGTTCTCAAAACTAGATCCAAATTTAATATGAGCACCTTCAACAGAATAGGTAGGAGTAACGTTGATGTTGAAGATGAGTTTTCCAGACATTTTCTATGATTTAATAAGAAATCCAAATCAATAACTGAATTTACTGAACCCCAAATTGAATGTTGTATCAGAAAATCACACTGAACTGAATCTGCTTGATCCTTAAGGGGAATTCTAAATGATCGACAATAGGAAAGTAAGGAACCTAGCTAAGGACTCAATCCACATAAAGGATATGATCATGAAGTGCAGATTTGGAAAATTGATTGATTGAAGATTGAAGTTGAATTTGCTTATCGAAATGAGAATTGATTGAAATGAGATCTTAAATACAATGCATGAAAATAAGAAACTTGCTTATATGAATATTTGTATTATAAGTTTAGATAGGTTCCACTAAAGATGGAAAGTAAATCATTCCCCAGTGGAATCGCTAGAAAAATCTTATCGACAAATTAAATGTTGAATGGAATGTTGCCACTAGATTTGTTATTTAATATTTTATTAGGAAAATCTGAATAATTAGTGTTAATTACCCTGAAGAGCCAACTAAATTTATTTTTTTGATTTGAGCAAAGAAAATTTTATTTTTGCATCTAAACTCATTGTAGGTAATGTAAGAATTATCCCTAAAGATAATAATTGCATTCACCTATCATTTTAAATACAAAATTAACCCAGAATTAGCTTGATCTATGACTAAAGATTTTTCCTCTCTCCTAGCAAACTTAAGAGATAGTTTATTTTAAGCTGGGAGCTTGGATTCATATAGAGGCAAGCCTTTATAGTCAACTATATATCAGAAGAGAAAACTTTTATTTAAAGTGAAGATTAAGATCTAAACTTATAATGTAATCATACATATAAGCAAGATGCCTTAGTTGTTTAAAAAATACCAATCATCTCTTCCAAAATTTCATCAAATTTGGTTAAAAAATACATTTATATTTAAAATAGATAAGTATTTATTATTTATTAGGACAGGAGTTATGAAAAAACCTCTGGACTAATGCCTGCTTGGAATGAGCAGTCATTTAACAACCTAATTCACATGCAATCATCTAAATGAAATGCATGATAAAGGGAGCTCTATCCTAAGATTTCAAAAGAGTAAATCAAACTCCTAGTGACTCAAGATGAATATTCACTTTACGTGGAAGTGATGCTATCGAGGAGACTCATTAAGGACAGGAACTTTTATCTTATTTAATTAACCTAACTAATTTTGTTAACCACCAAAATTTTGAAGAAATTTTGGCAGCATAACAACCCTAACAATAGGAGAACTATGATTAGGTTGTAATTAAAATTTATTCAAATTTTTATTCAAATTTAAATAATTAATCTCTAACTTTTATTTAATTTTATTTAAATTTTTATGTATTTTTGAATTATATTTAATAAATTATATTACAAAATTAATGATTTAATGAATTAAAATTAAATTTTAATTGAAAAAATTATTTAAATTGAAACTATAATTCTTTGATTTAGTTTTTATTTTTTTAATTTATGTTATATTTTTAATTTAATTTTTATTTTTAATGAATTTATTTAATTTATATTTAATTGAAGGAAATTATTTATTAATTAAATTAAAATAAAATTTGAATTTTTAATTAATTTCTCAAGGTTGTAGGTTTGATTTGAAGTAGATTGAAGATGATTTATATTTTTATGAATTTTATTTTATTTATTAAAAATTGTTGGAGTTTTACCCTTAATGAAGGGTTAATTATGATTAATTTTTGTTTTGAGGATCAACTAATGACAAATCATTGTGGACTCAATCCTAATGTGTAATGTCAATAAATTTGCTATGTATAGAGTTCTCATACATAATGGATGTATGTATGATTCCTAAATTTGCCTAAGTTAATTAGATATGATCTTAATTATTGTCCTTTGGTTACAGTAATGTTTAAATAGGTTTGCAATCAATGTCTCTAACCCTTTGATACATGAAAACAATCATAGCATATCATACATAATGTTCTAAATATAAGAGAAATGAAAATTGATTAATTTAAAAATATCAAGGTTACAGTGTAACCAAATTATTTGGGAATCCAATCAATTAGCAATTATATCTCCATTTAGTTCTACAATTGCTAGGTTATATCAATGGGATGATATCATTTAACCTAGCTAATGATGAACATTAATAGTTAAGTACATATATAGTGAGCAACTGAAGGAATTTTCGGAATCAAATATGATAAAATCATTCACTAAATACTTAACATGTCCCATTGAATTGTTTTTTTTCTTTTTAATTAAATCAAGCTTTGTTTAAAATTTCTATGGAGGATTTGAATGCATGTAATAGATTATAGTAAGATTTGTTATAATTTTTTAAAGAAATAAATCAATTCATGATTTATCAGCTTAGAAATTTAATTAACATTAAAATTAAGCTCAAGAAAATCTATAAAAATTACTTGAAGTAGAATATCGTAAATAATGGTAGAAAAGTTTGAATATAATCTGATAAATATTTAAGAAATAATTAAAGTAGTTATATTTTCTATATAAAATAAATAATTATTTAAATATTCAAAATTTTAGGTTGATTTCATTTGTAAATGAAAGGTGATGAAATTCTGAAGAAAATGAGTCGTTGCACATAAAATTTGGCCAAGTATTATATTTTTTTATGAGTTTTCAAAGTTTTTGTTAGTTAAATTCATTTAATTAACCAATATTAATTAAGCTTTAAAACAACAGCAGCTACTTTACACACAGCGGCAAGAGATTGAATCAAAATGCATGGCAGTGGGAAATCATTGGTATGATTGTACGACATCGTACATTCATTATGGCGGTGGTCAACCACTCATTAGCTTGATAACCACCTCACGCGGCTTCATTAAACCACACAAGGGCAAATCAAGGTTGTTGATCCCGTGCAGTTCGAGATCAACTGATATGATCAGGGTCATATGGGAATCGAGATAGTCAGCTAATCGACAAAGTTCGTATAATAAATAATATTATAAGATCTAAACTGTTGATCGTGAGATCAATGGTCCATAATTAGTACATTTCATGTGTATAGCTATTTAAACCCTATATGATGACGAGCAAATTATTTTCAAAAATTATTAAACCAAATTCAATGAGATTTAAATAAAGCTTTACTAATAGTAAATAAATAATGGTGATTTCATTTATAATTTAAAACACTCTATTTGGAGAGCTAATTAAATTTAAAGTTTTTGGACTAGGGTTTCAATTTTATCTTAATTGGAAGGGTCTAAAAGGCTGTTCTAGGGTTCATTTTGTGGATTGAAAACATCTAGATGGATTCACCTGAAGGACTCAAAGCCTTGGAAGGTCTGGATCACCAAGTATTAGCCTTGGATGGAACTTTGAGTGAAGGTGGTCAAGACTCACCATCAGCAACTTGCAATCGATGGGGTCTTGCTTGGGAGGTGTGAGGAAATGTCTAGAGGGTTGAATGAAATGAGAATGGGGTCTGTGAAGTTTACATTAAATGAGAGAGTGTAAATGTGTTTAAAGAAGGTTTTTGGAACCTTAGCACAATTCAAATGCCTTAGGTTACTTTTATGGGTAGGGATTACTTTTATGGAAATGTTTAGAGAGTGAAGCTTACTTGGAAGGCTGCCACCTGTCCTACATGTGGTTAGAAGACTGAGAGTTAAACAGGCCAAGGATGATGATGTGAAAGGCTATTTTGTCTTTATATGAAAAGGGGATCATCTAGCAAGATTAGGGTTAAAGCAATGCTTAAGACATGTTTAAGAGATAAGCAGCTTCTAGAAGAGATTTGAATAGTTGGAATGGTTTAGCATGGAGTGAAATAGGTTTGATTGAGTGATTACTCCATTTTACCTTCCTAGACTTTGTTGACTAAGTTGACCAGTCACCAATCAAGTTAACTGCTGTGGTGGCTTGGGGAAGTATGATTTGTTGTTTGGGTGAATGGCAAAGGGGTTGGAGCTATGTATTTGGAGTTTAAGTAGCGATGAGTGTGTGGCTATGATTTGACCAATACTAAATGGTTGACCATGTCAAACCATTCAATGGTTGACTCATGATAGACTTGGGCACATTTAAGGCATATAATAGACTGATTTTGAAGGATTGAAATTCTTGATTTGGGAGTATGAAAGGAATTGGCCCAAATATGTCTAATTTGACTAGTTTGATTAATCAGAGGTCAGGTTGACCAAGTCAACTCTTGATTATGTTAAAGTGACCAGTCAAACTGAATTCACTAAGAGTAATGTTCAGGGCAGTCTGGTAAATTCCAATGTCTGTTTGGAGCTTGATTAGAGGTAATCAGTGTATTTAATCAATTGAGCTAGCTAAATTGGGTTAGATGAGTCGATTTATGGTTGAAAGGTCTATTACTTATTGATGTATCTAAACTCTTGATCATCCATCTAATGGTTGACAGTCACCCAACTATCAATCATCCATCACTTTATTAATTATTTATTCAATCAATTATCCAGTCTCTAGTTAATCATACATCAAACCCACAATCTCATTCAGCACTCTATCAATCATACACTTTAATCACAGTCAATCATGAACCACAACTAGTCAAATCAACAATTATCCAACCATACATCCTACAAATAATTCAATTAAAACTTTAATCAATCATCTTACATATATTTAATTAAAACTTCAATCATCAATCAATGGTCTATAATCAATCATTCAATCGAGCATTTAATCTACACCTCATAAATTAGCCTATATTTCCAGCAATCAATCATCTTGCCTATCAAATTTTTAATAAATTACCATCAATCAATATCTTAATTTAGCTTACAATAATCAAAGTTTCAGCCACCTAAAGCTCTAGCCTTACACTACAGCCAGATGACTTAGTACACTGCCCAGCTTAGTGCTGGCATATATGACCTCAGTCATAGTCTACATCACTTTACTAGGAGCTATATACATCAAAGAAATCATCATTAGCTCCTTAGCCAATGATTGACCCAATCTGACCTAGTTGAGCTAGCTCAATTGATCATCAACCCCATCTACCCCCAATCAAGCTATAAAATGATATTTGATCTTCATCAAACTCATTTGAATCTCTCCTAGTGAAATGGACATGATTGGTCACCCTGGCCCAATCAAAAGTTGATTTGGTCAAGTTGGCTCATGCTTGGTCAAACCAAGTCAACTTAGGGTTAGTTCACTACAAGCAATCAAATCAACCTACATAAACCTTATCAAACCTTCAACCTCACTTCATTTTATGGCTTGAAAATTAGCCAGCCATGGGTGAGTCAGATCCCAATGGGTTTGACCAAGTCAACCCGCTAAGCTTAGCCATATACTCACCATTTACTCAAACACCCAATCACATTACTTCAAACCCTTGGTCATCCTCCTAAATAGCAAATCACACTTCTCCAAGCCACATTAGTAGTCAACTTGATTGTTTGAGTAGTCAACTCAATTAACAAAGGGTCAAATGGTCAAATCACAACAAATCCCTCATTCCTTTCCATCCAAATTAATTCCAACTATTTAGGATTCTTCTAGAACATCCCTAAAAATCTCTAAACTTAGCTTAAGGTCTAATCATTCCTAAGCTCATTTCAATTGACTCCATGTACAAATAAAGATAAAACAAACTTTACACATCACTGTCCTTTCTTTGTCCTATCCCTTGCACTTCTTAACTACCCTAAATAGCTGTCAAGCATCCTAGCAAGCTTCCAAATAAATCCTAACCATCCATGACCACCAAAGGGTTTGAATTGAGCTTAATGGAACAAAAACAATCATACAAAGCTATTGCATTCTCTCACTACATTCAGTCTCCCAAAACCATTTGAGTTATTGTTTCAACTCTCAAGACATCCCTCTATATTTCTTTAGTTCAAATCCACCAGCCAAAACCCATCGACAGCGAGTCTCCGGCCACCCAAGCTATATGTTTCATCCAAGGTCTATTGCTTGTGAACCAGACCTTTTTAGACATCAAGTTATTTTGAGGGATTGATCTAGGACTCTCAAAAAATAAATCAAGCTATCAAACAAACTTTGAGACCCATTAACATGAGGTATATCTCTAACCCTAGTTAAATCTACTTATGGTTAAATAGCTTTTTGAATAGAGCTTTTTAAATTATGAAATCACCTCCCCATTATTCCATGAAGTTCATACAATATCTATTTAAAATTTTATTTGATTTGGTTTAGTCATTTTGGAGTTTGAATCATTCTTCATCACCTATAATAGAAGAGCCCTAATGCATGCATTGTGTGTTATATGAGCCCTTGATCTTCATATCAATGGTTCAAATCTCGATGCTCTATTTGATGTTCAAACTGTGGATCAGATCTTGCATTTATAATTCCTTTTTGACTAGATCAAGGTCATCCGTCACGATCACACGTGGATCAATGGCTAAGATTAGTTGATAATGTGGTTAAGTAGCTTCAATTTTTGATCTCGTGCTCCATTCAATCATTGGCCATGATTGTGCTACCATGCAATCTTGCCAATGATTACCCGCAGCAGCGTGTTTTAATCTAGCAAATGAGCAGATGTTGCATGGCCTGCCGCCACCATCGCTAGTTTAATTTAATAAAACTTATTTTAAAATATATTTTTAAATGTATAAAGCTTCAAAAAATAATCTAAAATTAAGTATTTATCCAAATTTTGCAAGTAATACCTCATTTTCTTCAAAATAAAAATATATTTCATTTAAAAATAAAACTAAATCAAAATTCAAAATATTTAAAGAATTGTTTCAATAATATACATGGATTTCCTAATTATTTAAATAATTCTTTAAATATTTGTTTAATTTGATTTTAAACTTTACCATCATTAATTTCATGTTACACACTAGTTCTAGTAGTTTTCCTAAATTATTTAAGCATAATTTCAATAACACTTAAATCTTAAATAAACAAAGTATATTTTTACTTATTTTCTTTTGAAATTTTATAACAAATAATTCATTAATCAATTGCATGCATTTAAATTTTTTTTTAGCTATGCTTCATCATCATTAAATGAATTCAATGGAGAGTGACAAACATTTAATGAGCAATTGCATCATAATTGTTCATTGATTAAGTTTCTAAATTTTTAGGTTATTTATTAACTTTAATATTTGGAAATTCAATAATTCTTATTTCTTCTGGTTTTAGTACACTTGTTTGATTTTATGTGATTATTTATTTGTATATGTAAGGGTTAGAAACATTGATTTCAAACCTTTACAACCTAGTGATACTTAAGGATAATAATTAGGGCGTATATTAACTAACTTAGGTAATTCTATGTTTATGCATACACATCCATTTTTGGATGAAATATCAAACATAGAAAACTTAGTGTCATATATCCTACAACTTGAGTTCACCCCATTTTGACATTAATTGATCTTGTAACAACGATTAATCATAATTAACACGTCATTAAAAGTTAACTTCAATAAATTCAAATAAATAAAATAAAAATTATAAAATATAAAATCAACTTTAAGTAACTCTAAATCAATCATACAATCATTAAAATTAAAATCTAGAATTAAATTCTATTTAAATTTAATTAACAATTTAATTAATATTAATTAAAAATTAATTAAATAAATTCATTAAAATATATTTAAAAATTTTTTTATCAATTAAATTTGATAATTAATTTGGAATAAATGAATTTAGGCCTTTATGTTTATTGCTTTATTCCTTTTGGATGACATTTTGTCACTCATTTTTAAGGGCTTTAATACACTTTAAATAACAAAAAGAGATCTCATGTGTTGTGCATGACTCCTTTCAAGAAGGCACTAATGCATTGGATTAGGGGATCTTCAAATAATTAATAATACACCAACCTTATACACTATGATTGCTTTCATCTAGAGGACGTGTACATTTAATTTATAAGGTCCATTCTCTATTTCTAATAAATATTTAAAGGCTCTCATATGATTATATGTCCGACATAGAGGATGTGTCTTTTATTTGAACCTTAGGATTTATAAATTAATAACCCTTGCACTTTGGGATTATTAATATATAAATTCTTTAAAATTAAATAAACAACTTCAACATTTAAAGCTCAAATAACAAGACACAAATATACATCACTTAAATTTGAATTAAATTCCTTTTTGACCTTTAATAAATAAACATTAAAAATACATGCAATATAAATATTAAACTCTTATAGGACATATCAAAGCCACATAACCTCTTCCACACACTTAGATGGTTTGTTTGGACGACCAACTTTAGCCTAGGCTAGACCGATGGTTTGGTTTGGTTTGGTTTGATTGTAGATGCATTTGCCTAGAGTGAACCTATATGTGTCTGTTTATTTTCTACAAATCTTGATGTCACGTTTACTTATTTTGTAGGTGCACTAGAGAGCAGAATGAATGAATTCATGATCATGCAATTTACTTTCATTTACTTTTCTGTATATATGACTACTCACAATGCACTTTTATATGTGCATTTTACTTTATATTATTTATATTTATGCTAAGTAGAATGTTCTTAGGTGATGATGTATATGAAAAGAGATGTAAATTTAAATTTTATAGATTATGCATATAGATCGAGTTGTAAAGTGTCATGAGTTGATACATCACTTATATAGTTTGGTTGAATGATTGGTTGTATAGGTGATTGAAGTTTAGTGGATGTATATTGTAGAAGTGAGAATTGACCAATGATGATTATTAATTGATTTATAAATTGGATTTATGTAGGCTGATTGTAAGCTCGAGATGATGATTATAAGATAGTTCAAGCAGATGATTGATATATTGATTGCTGATTAATGGATTGATTGGATCCTGCATAATTAAAATTTTACTGGTTCATTGATTGTAGTACGAATATTATGCCAAAATGGAAGTTATGGGTCCAAAATGGACCTATCACTTTGAAAATACAATTCATAACAATCTAGAGCATACTAAGACTTAGAAAAAACTACAGGAGGTATAAAATGCTCAAAAATTAACCCAGAAAAATTGAGCTCAATTGTACCATTGGATCTTGAGAACATAAAAATAGGAAAAGTTTCATCTTTAATTTCTCAAAAAATATTAGTAAAAAATCCTTGAAAATATTTTTAAAGTAAAGAATAGCTCAAGCCCTTTCCAATGAGGCCAAGATAACTCAATTTGGAAATAATTTGAATTTTCTGTGAATATTTGAAGATTTTGATCATTAAAATAAATTACTAATTCATTGTGTTTAAATTTGGTAGTGGCGCAATCATTGCCATCATCGCTATTTTCTGACACATGTCGGGACACATAACACACTATCACCCACCACTTTAACATGTCGGACAGTCAATCTGACAGTCTGATTTCCCTCAAGATGATCTAATGACCCATGATCTTTCTAAATTTTGAAATTTGGAAGTTTAAGTGAATTATTTTATTTCCCTTATATAAAAGGAATTTCATATTATACAATTGATTGATCAAATGACCTCAATTGATCAGATGATTGACAATATGAGTCAAGGGTAACCCAAAGGAGCAATCATAGAAAATTTGGGATCAATTGAGACAATGATTGATTTTATATGATTTAATTTAACTAATATTTAATTAAACTCTAACATAAGATTAAAATTATTTAAAATAAAATTTTATAAAACTTTTATTTTTCTCTGATTAAATATTGAGTTTATGATTTAATGCAATTTATTTTGTAATTTTTATATAATTGATTATGAATTTATAAATTTTAGGCCCAAAATTTGGGCTAGTTTTAGAGTATTGATTAAGTGGATTAGGGAACCCTAATCACCACAAAATTAATTCTTTTAGTTTATAATGCCACTAAGTATGCTAGGTTTGTGTTTTTATTTCAATTAAACTTGATGCGAATTTTTTTGAATTTATCTAATAATATTATACCTAGACCTATTTTCTATTACCTAGGTGTCTCTACTATTTATCAAGACTCAATAAAAAAATACTATTTGTTAAGAATTACAATTAATTGTATCTAACTCTCGTATAAAAATACACATACCATGAAAATAAGTCCTAAATGCTCTATGGATTTCTCATAGTGATTTTCCAAATATCTAGGTCAAATAGTGACCTAAGTATTTTAAAATTCACACTAGGGTAGTGAAGGGTTCAAACAAGCTTAAAAAAATATAGAAAGCGCATGACATCCTTTAATATTAATCAACCAAATTTGAAGCCAGATGATTGAGTATATAATGCATGTTAATCAAAGAATAATCATCATTCAAATTTAAATTACTTAAAATTTACACAATTAATTCACAAGATTTTAATTTTAAATTGTAAAGCTTCCTTCCATGAATCCATAGAGCTCTAGAATATGCAATTTGGATCTATGGATGATTTTCTATGGATTTCCAAAGCTTTAGGCATTAAAAATCATTTAATACATCAATTTAAAGTTTTTGCCAATGGCAGTGCTGACTCAGCCAACACTTTCTAGTTGGTAAAAAGCTAATAGATGCCTAATTTAGTGTTGGTTAGCCACTTATCCATGTTGTCTTATTCATCAGTCGTTTGATCCATGCTCGATCAATCAAATGAATGAGATTTAAACAATTTTATCCCATGTTATAGAGAGTCAAAAAAAGAGTTAATTGATAGATGATATTTGAAGCATCTGAGTGAACACATGCGGGCAGCATGATTCAGATTTCATCTTCTTCCTCCATATAACATAAACCTTAGATTTTATTTTGCTTTTAAATATTGGTATAATGAATCTTATTGCTTGAAATCACTCATAGAGATTACTAGATGTCTAAACTTTAATTGTATGAAGTTTTAAGACTTCATACAATAAGTTGAAAGAAAGCGATATATATATATATATATATGGGTGGTTCGCTCTGTACAAACTATAATTTTATTGAACTAATCAAATTGTACTATTATTCAAGGAATTGAACTTATTACTACACAATTAATGAATTGTATTGTATGGACAAATATGACAGAATTGAATAATTAAGATTTTTTTTAAGCCCATTATATAAATTCTCTTAATAGACTTTGTACCTTTGGTAGTCAAAGAATAGAGTTTTTTATAAGTGAGAGCTTAAAGAGAGAACTTTGATCAAGGTAGAGAAAGGGTGAAGTTGAGAAAGAGGGAGAGAATCCTTGTGGGTTCAAGGGAGTGTAAGAGAGAGTTTTACACTATTAGTTCGACCAACTTGCATCTGAGTTCCTACATATATTAAGGTTCATTTGAGGGAAGCTCCAGGAAGACCCTTTTGGTGTCAAAGGGCCACTGAATATTCCTCCACACTAAACATTTGAAAGTGATTTATGTTACTCTACCTCACTAAGAGGGTGAAAGTGATTTGGGTTACTCCGCCTCACCAAGAGGGTGAAAGTGATTTGGGCTACTTCACCTCATCGAGATGGTGAAAGTAAATCAAGCTAATCCACCTCACTAGGAGGGTGAAAGTGATTTGGGCTACTTCACATCATTGGGAGGGTAATTCGAGCTACTCTGCCTCACCAGGAGGATGAAAGTGACTCTGGTTCTCATCACATCGAGGATGTGGAAGTGATTTTATAAGAGTTTCTTTGCCTAGTCATGGGGACTGAAGGATATTCACTAAAAGTTTAGTGTAATACCCAAAGAGGAGGACTTCAGGGAGTGGACATAGGTCAAGTTGATCAAAATACTGTAAAAAATTGGTTTGCATTTTCTTTTCATTTTCATATTTATTTTTTATGCTTTACTTTCTTGCATATTTACTTTGTGAGAATTGGTTTGAGTTTGGTGATTATTGTAACATGTGATTGATTAAGTTTAGTTTATGTTTGAAAAAGAAATAAAATTTTAGCATTTATTTTATTATTTTCTTTCACTTTATAAATTAATTGGTTGTTGTTTAATTAAAAAGAAGGTTTTTAAAAAAGATTTTAAAAACACCAATTCACCTCCTTGTTGGTGTGCCATTCTATAGTTCAATTAGTTTCACAACCATCTATAGAACTTTCAACTTAGCTCCAAATAAAAAGGTTTGCTGAAGAATTTGAGACTATAAGAGCAATGGATGAGGAACAAGAGTTGTTGGGACTAAATGGTTGATAGATCCTCCTAGTTCTCCTCACTAACAACCTTTAAATGTTTATTGGGGAATGTAGAAAAGTGTCATGGAGAGCAAAATGAAACAAAAACTAGACTACAGTAACTTTGGAGTGTGAATAATCTCTATTTGAAAGTTTACCCTATTTTTCCCTAATCCAAGCACTAGGGCTAATCCAAGGGTTGGGATTATTCAGGCTTTATGCTTGGTTTGCCAAGTGGCTTAAATGGTTAGGGAGTAGGGACTGGGTTTTGTAGTGGCTATGCAAGAGTATTACTTAGGTTAGTCTTGGATTAATTCAGGACATGGATTGGCTTCACGGGTGTTTAAGAAGCTTCTAGGGACTCATTCCAGAAAGCAAATTGGTTGATGCAGGAAGAAATTGAGTGTTTAAGAAGTTTTGACTATATAATTATCTTTAACTACTGCAAGCTGAGAGCATATTTAAATGAATCATCTCTCAATCCTTGGGTTAGTGCAGACTAGATATTTCACTTATAATATCTATCTCTAGAATCTCACTATAATGCTCCTAAGTGACTCCCCCGATTCCCACATTTTCTTTAACAGAGATTATGAGTTATAGTAGGTTTTTTGAATGCCGACAAACTTAGTTATAAACATTCTTTTTAAATTAAAAAAAGATCAGCAATAAGTGAGTGAAACACATAAGCGTCAACTC
Organism: Dendrobium catenatum; assembly: GCF_001605985.2. Lineage (NCBI taxonomy): Eukaryota > Viridiplantae > Streptophyta > Magnoliopsida > Asparagales > Orchidaceae > Dendrobium > Dendrobium catenatum. The sequence continues at coordinate 563,329 of NW_021318787.1, forward strand.
CTTAAGTGTCATAAAGAGGCGATCCTTAAGGGCATTGTTAATGTTCATAAAAAAGTCATCAACTCGAAGGTAGCTATATAGTTGGTTGGATTAGTCTTACCCTGATAGGGTTCTAATTATATTTTAAACTTGGGAGGTGGCTTGGCCTTAGCGATCACCTTATAGAAGGCATTTGTAAGTTTAGGTTCTTCCCTTCCTACTCACCTGGTCAATGGATAACTGTATTCGTCACTTATCAATGTGCAAGTGAAATTAGTAATTAGTGTTGAGGTTAATGATGTATCTTGTTGATATCTACGATGGACTACTAAGTTAAATGACCCATTAGGAATGACATCCTTTCACATTCGCCCTTGGAGGCTACCAAGGGTATCTTGAATCCTCTTTATAATCCTTTCCTCCATTTCCTACTATTCTTGGCAAGTGGTGCAGTAGGTGTTCTCTATGCTCTTGAAAGACTCCAATTAAGCTCACTCATCTTTTCAGGATTCTCTTATTATCGATGACATCAATACCTGCTCTCTGTTCCTTTTATGATGTATGATCCAATTTTTTTGTGTGTGGATGGAATTCAACTTTACTAGTAAGCAGATCCGATGAGCGAGGATTGCATGCATGGAGAGTGGAGATAATAGACAAGAATATTTAGAATTCTTAATAAACATTGAGTCTCAAAACACCATTATATCCGTAAAAACAAATCCTACATAAGGTTTAAAGCAATTCCTCATTTCCCCTTATTTATAGTGTTATGAGAGCTACAAGAAATAAAATACAAAGAAAAAGTAAAGAATACAACCCTACACAGATCACTCATACAATGTTCCACACTACTTTAGACATGTGTCACCTCATGATTAGCTGTCGGAGAGTGGGGGTAGTAAAGTTTTGATGATCTATATTTGGGTGAGCTTAAAAGTGTTGAGTATGCACTGGGCGAGCTCCAAATTGTGGGAGAGCTTGGTAGTGTCAAGTATACATTATGTGAGCTTTTTAATGTGGGTGAGATTAGTAGTGTCGAGTATGAGTGAGCGAGTTTGCGAGCGAATTTTGTGGAGGAGGTGCTTCAATGCTTTAGAAGTTGTTGGCAGCCTGTAATGAGCCTCATATTGCCTGGGTGAGAAGGCAAGTGATGCTTGATTTTTGATAAGACGGGCTCAGTGATTAGTTGATCAAGGTAGGTCTTCTTGAGTTAGCACTTTTCTATACTAGAGTTTGGATGAGAGGGTGGTCGATCTAGAGAGAGAGAGAGAGAGAGAGAGAGAGAGAGAGAGAGAGAGACTAAGTGACTAATATGGAGTTTATGCATGTGACGGGTGTTGAATTGTTAACTTGGCATGGAGGTCATGGTCTACCTTGTAAAGGGAGAGCTTATTAAGAAGCCCACTTGACTAGTGCCTCCTAGTCCTTTGGTCAAGTCCTCCTATGAGCCCCAGGTGTGTAGAGTCACCTATATAATCAGGTGAGTCCATTCAGTGGGCTCCCCATAGGGTGTGTTCCTACAATGTCTTTTTGGGTTACTAACCAAATAACTGTGAAGACATTTGTGAGTATACATGAACAAAATTTGATTTGAACTAGTTCAATTGAAACATTTGTTCGGATACAACACAAACCTAGTTTGGACCTTGAGAAGTATCTTCTCCATTATAAAATAACCTTGTGGATGCCTTCTAGAAGCTACCATTATGAAATTCCTTCTCCTTTAGACTTACTGCTCATGTTAATGGCCTAAACAAGTTCTTATTGCGAAATAGTCGCTCTTGCAAATACATCAACGAGCTCCCATCACAAAATACCTTTCTCCTTCATGCTTGTTACTCTCGTTGACATCCTCAATAACTCCTATTGTGAAATATCTGATGCCATCAATTTTGTAGTAAGCTCTTGTTGCGGAATACTCTTCTTTCACACTCGACACTCTTATTCATGCCATCAATGAGCTACAACCATGAACTCCTTTCAAACTAATTCAAATATGCTCAAATCTATTTCAAATCTTATTGTTTTTACGAGTCCATATAAATATAAAATATTATTTTCTATTAAAGATAATTTGCTTATAAATATATTTCATAAGAAAAAAAGAAGTGTTGGTCTATATTTATCTTTAAATGGCTCCTAACCTAATTCTTGAAACCCTGCTGAAGTAAGGAGAAGGGAAGGTATGTCGAGGAAGGCATTGTCGGAACCAGTAGCATAATGAGAAGTGGAGTTCACGTTGGAAACTCATTGGCAACACTGGTGGTGTGTCATGACAGAAGCTCTTTGGGGGAGGAATCCACGGTACCAGTGGGGTTTGAGGGAGGTGTTTAGGATGGGAGCTCATTGTGGGAAGACATCAATGTCATTGATATCATTTGAAGGAGAATAGGAGTTTGTGACTGGAGCATAATGAGGGGAGAGAAATCACAGATTTAGTTAATCCAACAAAACGAGTGAGAAATGGGATTTACAATTCCGCAGGATTGTAAGTTCTTCATTTTTACTACTTTTCATTATTTAGAAGTAGTTTGGCAACAAGTTTGATTTAACTCTAGTAGGATTTAGTAAATTTTATAAATTTGAATTTATTAAATCTTACTGGTCATATCCTGAAAACTATTTGGCAAGACAAATATTAAATTATGTGGAACCTTTTCACAATGTAATCATGATTTAAGGTAGTTAGTTCATTAAAAAAATCAAATTTAAATTATGTTTTTATTTTAATTTGTATTTTAAATACAAGTTATATATTAATTCAAATTAGAATTACTGTCAATAAATTACAATTACAAAAAAATATAATTAGAAAATAATTTAATTATGAAATAATTTATTAATTTTTATTTTGATTATATTATTAATTATTAATTATTAATACTAACTAATCATTATAAATAATATAATTAGAATTTAAATTAATTATGAATTATTTTAAATATTTATTTATTAATTTATTATTTGCATTAATTTTTAGGGAAATTTACATACATACCACTTTATAACATCTTATTTACATATCTAACACCTAAAACTTTAATATTACATGCATACCACTCTATATTATTTCAATATCAAATATACCACTTATATTTCTTTCCTACCACTCATATATTTCATTTCTACCACTCATATTTGGTATGAAAATGAACTATGGATGGTATGTATGTAATATTAAAGTTTTAGGTGTTAAATATGTAAATAGAATAGTATTAAGTGGTATGCATGTAAATCTCCCTTTTTAATAAAATTTAATTAAATTAATTTATTCCTATAACCGCATGTTTGCTAGGTTTGCTTTTAGCCTTTCGTTGTTCTTCGACTTCTCCTCGACACGCCTTCCTGTCTGATCTGAAATCAAACCTCCTCGCCGTTCGTCTGTTCGATCGGAAGTAAGGACGACGACGGGAGCTTGCTCGTTGCGAAGGTAGCCATGTTTCTTTCGTTCGCGCGCTTCTTCGGCCAAATCCCGTAAATACGCCGAACTCCGGCTAAAAGATCGAAACGGAGTATTTAACTCGCTGTGAGATTTGACGGTTCCCTATATCCTGTTTGGCAGGATTTAGCTGCATAAATCCTGTATCCAAACAGCCCCTTAAATTAAATCTTGCCTAAATCCTGCTTAAGGCCTGCCACCAAACAGTCCCCAAACAATGGAAGCAGAAGCGGTGACTATCTCGAGGAAACGGAAGCCTAAGCATGTAAAATCCAACAAAAACCGCAAGAAGATGAAGTCATACGGTGGCGCTTCGCTGAAGCCGAAAAAACCTAGCTTGAAGATGATCAAGCTTTTCCAAAGGAGGGCCAAAGCATATAATTCTGATGAAGACGAAACGGGAGAAGATGATTTGGGTTTGAAACAAGAAGATTCCAGCGAAGAGGAAGATCCAAGGGGATTGGATGATTCGAAGGGAGATGGTGGATCCGAGACCGAAGAGGACGGTGAAGGTTCTGGGCATCGACAGGGGATTACGAAGTTTACCGAAGGCTGTCGTGCTTTTAAAGTGGCTTTCATGAACATTATGAAGAAGAATCTCACGAACGATCCATTGGTTTGTAGTTTCTTTTGAGGTTGATTTGCTCACAGCAAGATAAGTTTCCTCACTTCTAATTTTTCTTCAGGGACCAGTTTTATCTGCGCATAAGAAGCTGCTTACTGAGAAGCTAGCAGAAGAGGAAGCTGAGCAAAAGGCAAAGGGTGAGGTTAAAAAGGAGAAACACATGGTTTGTACTCAATGTTTGCTTTGACAACCTCTATTTGCTTCTACTTTCGGCTATTTACTAAGAAAATACGATTGTTTTAATTGATAATCTGCCAATAGATTGCAGAAAAGGGACACATAAAACCGTTAGGAGTCCTTGATGCAAAGGAGAAACTTCTAATTAGTGTCGCTACAAAAGGAGGTAAGTATATATTGATTTTGCATGTAAAATTCATTATAATATCACATACTCCTTATTTTGCCATTGCAAGCATTTTACAAATGAAACCTGACTTGAGCAACATAACAACCAGAGTTAAGGACACAATAAATGATAACAAAAACAAATTTGTGTAGGTTACATGTTTAATGAAACTTGAGATGAAAGAATTTAAAATTTCAATTGTTGGTGTTGAAGTACTTATACAAAGGTGTGATCTATTGCATAATTTTCTTACCACAAGTGTTTGGGAAGAAGTTGGCATACACAATTCTTACCTCTACATAGCTGAGAGGTTTTCAAGTTTTGAAATGTACTTTTGATTGTGAATTGGGATGCAAAATGCTTATGGAATTGGTTAAATTACAGTCAAGGAGAATTACTTTTTTTATGGAGGATTGAAGAGATTATGTTGTTTCTCCTAGTCAATTCGAGAGAAGGGAAGCCAATAGGTAGCCTTTGATAACATGCCATAAGATTTGTAGGGTTGTTTGAAATTTTTTCCGGTGGAAAGAGGGAATCCTATATGGTGGGATAAATGCTTGATGATGTTGTTGTTGTTGTTGGAGAGAGGGAGAGGCTCGAGTAGTCCTCTTGATTGAGAATTAGGGAGAGAGAGATTAAGGAGGAAAGTAATTCTATTTCTATTGATTCAATTATTAGATTTTGTTCTAGTTTATAAATTTACAATTTGCTAATACTTTATTTAAGAAAAGAGAGGAGCATCTCATTACTTATAAGAATGTATATAATAAAACTCATATTAATTATTTTCTTATAAGAAAAAAAAAAATAGATCATTTAGATTTTAAAGATTGTAAAGTTATTTTGAGTGAAAATTTATGTACCCAACATCGTTTATTAGTTTTAAACTTTAAAATGATGAGGTAGAATATGAAAAATTAAGTAAAATCTTATCATAAGATTAGATGGGGGCATTTAATAAATACTAACAAAAAATTTTTTTGAGAGTAAGATTTAAGATCAGAAGATTTTAACTGTACTTGAGGAAGTTAATGTTATGTAGATAAATGTAACAATGAAATTGGAAAAATAAGAAATTAGTTCAGGTGAAGTGTATTAAAGATGAAGATAAAAAGTGCGTTTTTTTAAAAGAGAATGTTCAACAGAGGTGGATGAGATATTGTGATAAGCATTTCATTGAAAATTATGAGAATATGATTGACTTTATTGACCTTAATACCCACAATGAAAATAAAGATTTTTATTTTTATCATCATATTAGTAACATCGAAGTAGAGAGGTTTTAAAGAAAATGAAGTGTGGAAAAGCTGTTGGACCTGATGATATTCCAATAGACGTGTGAAAATGTTTAGGAGATAAAGGAATTTCATAGCTTACAATTTTTTAAATATTATTTTAAAGGATAAAAAGATGTCAGATGAGTGGTGGAGTATGTTGAAACCTAATTTTAAGAATAAAGGTGATGTAGAAAAGTGTGCGAATTATAGAGGAATTAAGTTAATGTTTCGTTCATTAAATTTATGGGAGAGAGTTATTGTGCATAGGTTACGACGTGATACTTATGTTTCTCAAAATCAAATTGGATTCATGTCGGGTAGGTTTACTATGGAAGCTATACATTTATTGAAAGGTTTGATGGAGAAGTATAGAGAGAATAAGGAGGATCTATATATGATATTTATTGATATAGAGAAAACATATGATAAAGCTCCAAGGGAGTGCTTTGGAGAGTTCTAGAAAAGGAAAAGAGTTAATAATACTTATATTCATATCATTAAGGATATGTATAAAGGAGCTATTACTTGTGTTCAAACACAAGGTGGTTTGATCAAGTATTTTCCTATTTTACTTGGATTACATGTAGGATTAGCTTTAAGCCTATATCTTTTTGTTTTTGTCATGGATGCTCTTACCATACATTTGCAAGAGGATGTGCCTTGGTATATGCTTTTTGTTGATGATATTCTTCTTGTTGTAATACTAGAGAAGGTGTTGAAGGAAAACCTAAATTATAGAGGTATAATTTTAATAGTAATAGATCTAGTGGGGGGATTGCGACTTTGGGCAAAGTCATTAATAAGATTACATGTTTTAGATATCTCGGGTCTATTGTTCAAAGTGATGTTGAAATAGATGGGCATATTAGTAGAATTCAAGTTGGGTGGTTGAAGTGGAGGAATGTATCAAGCCTATTGTGTGACATAAAAGTACCCTTCAAACTTAAGGAAAATTCTATAAAATAGTCTATAATGGTTTGTGGCTTAAAATGTTGGTCAATAAAAGAAAAACATAAAAATAAGTTGAGTGTTGCAGAGATGAGGTTGCTTAGGTGGATGAGTGCTTCACTCTTAGAGACATAATGCGAAACAAGTATATATGTGAAAAGGTTGGATTAGCTCTAGTGGAAGATAAGATTAGAGAGAGTCGTCTTAGATGGTTTGGATGCATAAAGCATCGTCCTTCCAATGAACCGATTAGGAGAGTAATGCATAGATTTGACCTATGTTAAGAAAGGTATAGGTAGACCTTAAACGATATTATTAGAAAATATTAGAAATGACCTGTTTTTAGCCAATTGGAGATGTCAGAAATAGCAGATGTCTTAAAACTTTGTTAACCCTCAAATGCACTGATTTGTGACCAGTCTAATATATGGAGTTTTGTATCCAAAGGGCTTTAGATTTTCCCCTCATTTTACAAAAAATCATAATGAAAACTTATGACTTGGAACTAGTCCTCTCATACCAACGGATTTGGAAATGGGGTGTGAAAAGCAGATGGAAATTCAGCAAATTGTGGAGTCGAGGAAATGAAGTTTTATATGGAGAAATTGAGAGAATTGTGTTGATTCTCTTAACCAATTCTAGAGAAAGAGATGCAAGGCTATAAGCAAACTTGGATGACATTCACTAAGGCTTGAACTATGTGTTAGAATACATGGACATATTTGATGCAAAAAAAAAAAAAAAAAAAGAAGAAGCCTACTAGGTATGCAAATAATCGCTTACTTTCCAAATAACTTAAACAAACATAACAATAATAAAAAACATGACAAAACAAACTTAAACAAGACACAACGACACCTTAAAAATTTATGTAGTTTGAGAAGAAAGATCCAATGGGGTGTAAACCATGGATAAAAGAAATAGATAGAAATTCAAGACGAATTATAAGAGAGAAGAAGAAGATAATAGCTCTCAAGCTATTACAAAACCCTCAGGTTTTCTTTCCAAAAATCATCAAATCACACTCATTTCCCATATCAACGGTTTGAATGGATAGAAAAAATGGACCATTTTCTTGAATGGAAAGAAATCCCAAAAAAAAGAAAAGTTAGGTTTGCTAGTTTAAAACTAACGGGTCATGCCTTAACATGGTGGAAAAAACTTCAAAACAATAGGGTAATAAGTGGAAAAGAAAAGATTCAAACATGGGAAAGAATGAAAAAAAAAAAATGCGGGGAAAATTCTTGCCTTCTGACCATTCCCGAACTCTGTTTCAAGAATTTAATAATCTTCGCCAAGGTAATCAATCCGTATAAGAATACACTGAAAATTTCTATAAACTTTAATAAAGAAATGATTTGGATGAATATGAAGAATGAACCATAACTCGATACATCAATGGATTAAAATGGGCTATTCAAGATCAATTGAACTTACATCATGTTATTAAACTCGATGAAACTTATCGAATGTCGCTTAAGATTGAAAAACAACATCAAAGAGGCTCTAATAAGACAATTGAATCAACTAAGCTTCGACAATCTAGTGGGATCAAAATTAAGTTGTCACAAACCTTTTTTGGTGCATCTTCTTGAAATCCTAATTTGCGAACAAAACCTAATGAAACTCAAACCGTTGATAAGGGAAATGAGTGTGATTTGATGATTTTTGGAAAGAAAACCTGATGGTTTTGTAATAGCTTGAGAGCTATTGTCTTCTTCTTCTCCTCTTATGATTTGTCTTGAACTTCTATCTATTTCTTATTTCTATGATTTACACCCCATTGTATCTTTATTCTCAAACTACAAAAATTTATAAGATGTCATTGTGTATTGTTTAAGTTTGTTTTGTCATTTATTATTATTATTATTATTATTATTATTATGTTTGTTATTATTATTATTATTATTATTATTATTATTATTATTATTATTATTATTATTATTATTATTATTATGTTTGTTAATTTTTTAGTTGTTTCATCTCTAATGTTTTTTATTTTCATTTGAAATGATATTATGTCTTGGTTTCTGATTTTTGGATTTTTATAGTCAACGTCTAAACATCCCTAAATCAGTTAAACGGAAAACACGGTTGATTGTTTCCCTCCCTCTAACCTCTTTTAGTGGTGTAATTTATTTTCTAAACAAAAGTCTATCTTAAATTAACAATTGGACTTTGCAATTAAGATCTTTTCTATCTTGCTACAATAATATATCTTATGAATATAATATTCAAAAGTCTTTATATTACTTTCAAGTTCTTTGAAATCTTGTCGTTGCATTTATCATATGAATTTGATTTTATTTTGT
>NW_021318787.1:572835-750833 GCF_001605985.2 Dendrobium catenatum
TATATATATATATATATATATGAGTATGGCAACTAGTCTCAAATTTTAAGATTAAAACCAAGAATGACTTATAATGTTGGACTTGCATATTAAATACAATTACTATATTTTGTGCTTTGAATAATAAAACTCATACTTGTATTTGATTGTTTTGCAAAAAATTTTGGAAATGTATTTGGGTAAGACCCGATCATGATATTTAGTACTTTTTTTTTTAAGTTATTGCTAACTTACAATGATACTTTTGCATGCTTGGTGGGGAATCTCCAGTGGTCAAGTTATTCAATGCGGTAAGAAAGGCTCTCTGAAAAGTGTTGTAATAACAAATTTCTTCTATTTTCCTCTCTAGTTTATATATTTTTTATGATCTCTAGAACCGATAACAAATTGTTCTTTTTGTTGCTGCTGGACAGGTTAATAAGGCACAAAATCAACAAAAAGGATTGAATCCTTCCAAATCTAAAGATGCAAAAGGTACGGTAGAGTGAGATATACACGCATTTTAACCCTTTCAATAATGCTCTTTTAATATTTTTTGGTCAAGTTGAAGTAGTCTGTCTGTCTTACCATAGAAAGAAGCAATTAGGCTTTTATGATTAATACATAGATTTTTTTTGGGTTAAATTTTAATAGCATATCATCATTTAATATTAGCGAAGTGATGGTGTGATTTTTATTTGTCTTTTACTTACCTTCCGTGCCTATGCGTCAGAGTGTTCTAATCTAATCTACTTTTACTATTAAAGATAGGCATTGGCATAACATATGATACAAATTATAACACAACATGTTTTAAAAAAAGTGGGATAACCTTTTATTACAACATGAACAATAATGTGTGTGTGTGTGTATATACATTCATGCATACATGATACATATAAAAGAATAAGATGGAATGAATGAAGAATAGACCACTTTTTGATTGGAATCTTTTCTGAAATCAGGGGTTTTTCACTCCAATTAGCCTTATTCTTTCCAAGGATTCAGGTTCTTGTATCTACACTTCACGTCCAACCTTCTTCCTTCAACCAACTCAGTTTTCTTCCCATTAAGGTTATGAACAACAACCACGCGTAAAACATGCTGCAAATCGTTTGAGCCACCATTGGATTAAAGGCAGCAACAAAAGTGGATAATGAAGACTGTGTCAATAGCAAGACAAGAGGTTGTCAGCAATAGAAGCAAAAATCACGTAATAGGATAGAAGATCTGCTTGACCGTTTTACCAAGAACAACTCAGGAAATTGTCAGCAATAGAAGCAACAATCATGGAAAACATGGGAAGAAGAGAGGGAGAAGGAATAAAAAACAGAGTGGAAAAGCTAATGAAATAGATTCAAAATATGTATTAATGAACATGACATGCTGCAGTATTTTTAGAGTTCATACTAAATGCTACACAAAAGTTATACTATGTGAAAGCAAGAAAAAACGCTTACCTACAATTTGAAAAATCAAATTCTATTGTTTGGTTACAAAGACAAACAACAAGAAAGCTCTAATAAATAGGCATAAAACCATACTAACAATCTCCAGCTTGAATTTATAGTAAACTTACTCACCATGGAACCACATTCAGCATCTCCAAACAATAGTAAAATTTGCTTGCAAACAACGTCTTTGTTAGCATCTATGCAGGATTATGATTCATTACAATTTTCATTTATTAAGAGGATTAATGGAGAAATATAGAGAAAATAAGGAGGATCTACATATGATATTTATTGATTTAGAAAAAGCATATGATAAATTTCCAAGAGAAGTGCTATGGAGAGTTCTTGAAAAGAAAGGAATTAATAACGCTTATATTCAAATCATTAAAGATATATATGTAGGAGCTATTACTTGTGTTCAAACACAAGGTGGTTTGACCAAGTATTTCCCTATTTATGTTGGGTTACATCAAGGATCAGCCTTAAGCCCATATCTTTTTGCTTTAGTGATGGATGACATTTGCAAGAGGATGTACCTTGGTGTATGCTTTTTGCTGATGATATTCTTCTTGTTGATAAGACTAGTGAGGGAGTTGAAGGTAAACTTGAATTATGGAGGTCAACCTTAGAGTCTAAAGGTTTTTGCTTGAGTATATCTAAAATGGAATATATGAAGTGTAATTTTAGTAGTAATAGACCTAGTGATGGGATTTGACTTTGGGCGATCAAGTCATTAATAAGAGTACATGTTTTAAATGTCTTGGATCTATTGTTCAGAGTGATGGTGAAATAGATGGGGATATTATCAGCAGAATTTAAGTTGGATGGTTGAAGTGGAGGAATGCATCAGGCTTGTTGTGTGATAGAAAAGTATCCCTCAAACTTAAGGGAAAATTCTATAAGATCGTGGTGAGGCTTGCAATGCTTTATGGTGCCGAATGTTGGCCATTAAAAGAGAAGCATAATACTAAGTTAAGTGTGGTAGAAATGAGGATGCTCAGGTGGATGAGTGGCTTTACCCTTAGAGATAGAATACGAAATGAGCATATGCGTCATGGTTTAAAATTGCGCAATATGAGGCTCGCCTTTGCTCAATTTCAGTAAAAACGCCTCGATGCTTACGCCTCGAGTTTTTTTTACGAGGCTTGTGCCTCAACTTGGTTGAGGCCCGCCTCGCCTCACTGGCATGAGGCTTATGCCTCACGCTATATATATTAAAACTTACATAAATCTTGAAGTAAATGCCCGACATTGGACTCTATAGGAGAGGAGGAAGGGGAGAGAGCAGTTCATCATAATGATGATTCAAATGAATAACCCCTTAGTAATGACAATGCTGATGACTTATGAGTTCTTATGTGATATGCCATTGCTATTTATTTTTGGAAATCGGAATTATATGTTAATGAAAAGAATACTTGGATTTCGGAAAGATAGAATTTTGAGTTGAACTATATTTCATGCTGTCTTATTATTGAGATATTTTGATTTCACTTCATATCTTGTATTTTTTATATTTTATATTATTCACTCATTATTATATAAAAAAATTATCATTTTATGTTTACGCAATCTTTTGATTTGAGGCTTACGCCTCAAAACGCCTTGAGGCTTACGCCTCGCCTCACAAATGAAAATGCCTCAATACCCGAATATGCAATTTTAAACATTGATAGTAACCATAATGGCTACTATTATCTTTCATCAAATCCTCTCTGGTCTTTCTTAACTCTTCATTCTACATTCTTTTTTCCTTGATGACCTCCAGTCTACCATCAGTGGTACTGAAACAACCAACTCCTGGAGTTCCCCAATACATCTAGATAAGGCATCAACCACCTTATTTTCCACTTCAAATCTGTACTTGATCTCAAAATCATAGCCTAACAGTTTGGACAACCATATCTGATGCTCCTCGATCACCATCTTTACTCCAATAGGTACTTTAAGCTCCTCTGATCTGTCCGGACAATGAAATGCCTACCCAAAAGGTAATGGCGCAACTTTTGAATAGCCAAGACAATGACCATCAACTCTCTCTCATACACCGACTTCAATCTAGCCCTGATTGACAACACTTGACTAAAGTATGCTATAGGTTTGTGATTTTGCATTAGCACTGTCCCCAACCCATATCCTGACTCATCGGTCTCCCGTGGTTCTACCGTAACACTCTATTCATCATTGGAAAGTAGCAGGGGTATTAGTGAGCCCCAAATGTCATCACCAAGAACTCATAGATCCCCTTGTGCGTCCTAAAGGCTGTCTTCTAAATATCCTCCTCATTCATCTTGATTTGATGGTAGCCCGACTTCAAGTTCATCTTAGAAAATACTACTTCTCCATACAACTCATCTAGTAGTTCATCAATCACCGGGACGAGGAATTTATCCAACATAATTTCATTCAACCCCCTGTAATCCACACAACCTTCAGCTCCTATTCTTCTTTTTGACCAGTGAGACTGTACTTGAGAAAGGATTCACACTTGGTCTGATGATCCCCACTTCCAACATCTCCCTAATCAGCTTCTCAATTTCATCCTTCTGAATTTGGGGTTAGCAGTAGGGCCATATATTAATCAGTGACACCCCCTCCTACTCTCTGGGTGGTGGTGAACCTTGAGGTGGCTGGAACACCTCACAGAACTGCTATATGAGTGGTTGCAGTGCAAGAGGAATGTCTTCCTCTTCTACCACACTGACCCTCTCCAAGCACTGCAATTCCACAAAATATCCACCTTCCACCTGTATGGTTCTGATCATGAATTTGAGAGATACTCTAGCCCTGGACAGCCCTGCATCGCCCTGGATCACCATTCTCCTTCCCCCCATCACCAGTTCCATCCTCAGTGCTTCCCAATTGACCTTGGTCTCCCCCAAGTCTGCAATCATTTCATCCCCAAGATGAAATTAGTACTCCCCAACTCTAAGGGAAGAAAGTCCTTCCTAACTTGGATCTACTGAATGGTCAACACCACTCCCCTACAAACTCCTCTACCCATTTCTACCTTTCTCGTACCCATCATCATCCCATAGCCTCATGTATCTACTAATTTTACCCGCACCAGATCAACAATCTTGGTGGAGATGAAATTGTGGGTTGTCCTACTATCTATCAGCACCACCACCTCTCTATCGTCTATCGCTCCCTTTGCTTTCATAGTGTGATTCAGAGTGAACCCCACCATTGAGTTTAGAGAGACTTCTGCCACATCCAGATGCTAATTCTCCTCTTCCTCCATCTCTAACCCGCTCCTACCTCCATCTTCAGCCTCCTCGTCCTCACAGACGGTGAGAACCGAAAGAGTTTGGTCCTTACACCTATGCTCTGGAATATACTTCTCATCACATCTAAAATACAACCCCTTTGCCCTCTCCTCTTGTATCTTCTTCTCAGTCAGCCTTTGAAAATTTCCTCCATTTCCCCCTCCAGTTCTCTTTTTGGGCACTTCCTTCAGACTCCCCGGTGCTGGCCCGTTGAGAGCTAAGAAGGTGATGGTCATCATGTACGTCTCCCCAAGTTGCTCCCCCTAGCCCCTTTCTCTAGCTGCTTATGATCCTCCACCAATTGGGTTAGCTCCATGGCCTCCACCAGGTCTCTTGGCCTCATCACCCTAACCACTACCCGTATCTCTGATTTAAGCCCTTTCATAAAGTTCCTCTCCAACACTGTCTTAGAGAGCCGGTCTAATCTGCTGGCCAAGTAACCGAACTTGTCACGGTAATCTGCTACGATCCCCTCCTGTGTCAAGGCAAAGAATTGCTTATAGAAGTCTCCTCCCCTTTGTTGATTCCTATAGGTTGTTAAACTTAAGCTATTGTCCCAAGGTTAACGAAGAGGGGAGGTGAATTTGTTATTTAAAAATTCTTTTAGATTTTTTAATAGAAAATCATTATAAAATTTTACAGCAATTTAATTTTAATATTAAACTAAGCTTTTTAACCACAGTAAACAAAATGTAGTAAATAAATACGGAAAATAAAAAGAAATATTTATAGTGTTTCAGTCAAACACGACCTACATCCACTCCCTGAAGACTCCCTCTTCAGGTATTGCACTATTACCAAAGTGACTCCCCTTTTGCCCTCACAGCAAGGCGGAGAAACCTTTACAAATCCTCTCTTCCACCAATCCTAAGTGTCGGTAGAGAATTGTCATCCTTTTACACTCTCCAAGTGTCGGCATAGTACCATCGTCCTTTCACACTCTCCAAGTATCGACAGAGTACCAGATCTTCTTCAAAGATCTTCTCACGAGCAAATAGAAAGAAGAAAAAAAGAGTTGTAACAAAAAACATAGAGATTCTTACATTTGAGTAACCATGTAAACCCTTCACACTCCACTTGTAAGAAATCTCTCTCAAATACTCTCCTACTACACTCTTTCACTTGCCCTTGAAAAATCACGAAGACATCACTATTCACATAAGTTTTAAAGGACCTTTTATATGAAAGACACGAAAAACCATACAGAAAATTGAAATTTTCAATTTTGAGCTACTACGATCGTAAGTTCATCCGTATGAACATTTCAAAAACTGCTGCATAAGAACCTTTTGTGGATCTGTACGAAATGACTTCGTACACGCTGATTGTCCAGTATGAACCAAGTTCATAATATACGAATAGTTAGAAAATTTTCATCTTCGTCGGGACAAAGAGGGACCCGTCCAATTCGTACTTTGGATGGCGTACGTACAAAAATGACATTTTTCCATACGAACAATTCATGAAAACTTTGAATTCGTCGGGATAAAAAGGGACTCGTCCAATTCGTACATTGGACGGCGTACATACGAAGATGACATCATACCGTACGAACAATTCAGAAAAAACTTTGAATTCGTTAGGATGAAAAGAGACCCGTCCAATTCGTACACTGGACGATGTACGTACGAAGACGACATATCGTACAGTACGAACATTTAAAAAAAACTTTGAATTCGTCGGGACATAAAGAGATCCGTCCAATTTGTACACTAGACGGCGTACATACAAATACTACATCGTACATTATGATCTGTACTTAGAATTTTTTTTTACATGCTGTTTGTTTGACTGCTTGTAGGGGAAAATAACTAAACAAATCATCCCGTACGAATTGACTTCGTACAGTACGATAGGTTTAAAAATTATAAATTTTAAATGCTCCCCTAGTGTGTGTGTGCTTAGTTACTCAATTACAATCACACTCTCTCAGACTCAATAAAATGAAAAATACAAACTTCATTTACAAAGAACCCTAATATGATTTGATTTGAAGTCTTTAACAATCTAGGGTATGATTTTTCCTGAAATGTTAGTACACAATAAAACAATACATCCAAAATATGTTAGGAGAAATTTGTAATTATGAAATTATCAAAAACATAAATGTTGCAAGAATATCAACAATCGAAAAATTAAGTTGCAATTATCTCAACAATCTTCCCCTTTTTGATGATGACAAAATAATTATTATTTGAGTTAACATGTATACCCTAAATTTATCCTTAGCTCCCCCTAAAAGAATAAACATATGAATATAAGAAAATTACATGAAGAGCACACCATTTTTTAAAAACCTATAAAACACAAATAACAAAATAAAACACAACAAACAAAAACAAAAAACACAAACACACAAAACAAAATAACACAAAACACAAAACAATATTATTATTCCCCTTTTGACAACAACAAAAAAGGAATAAAAAAGTTGAAATAAAAGATTTCAAATGAGAAACCATAATAATTGTTCTTGAAAGATTGAAATATAATTGCAATAACAAAGTTAATTAAATAAGATGAATAAGAAAGATTCAAAAAGTTTAAATTAAAGAACAACTTAGATAAGAAAAATTTATCAGGTCATGAAAAATTCTAGATAATTAGATAAAGAGAATTATTGCAAAAGTGATGAAATGAGGATTAGTTAATTTCAATTTTCAAAATAAAAATAATTAAAAAAAGATTGATTTGAATTAAAGATTAAATGATAGAGAAAAGAACATATTCAATTGGCGATATTGCGCATCTTTTAAAGGTTTGTGGCACACTTTGTGCATTTTTTTTTTAATTTGGGTTAATTTTGTGTCTCTTTCCATTTTTCGAACCATTGCGCATTCTTTCGATTTTTGTACATACTGTACATTTCTTTTTGATATAACCCCTTTTCTTTTTTTATTTGGTCTTTCCAAAATCAATAATTTTAAAATCAAATTTATCTAATTATAAAAATAATTATATTGAAAAAAGAAATAAAAAATAATAATACATCAAAATTGCAATAATAATATTCAAATTATGTTTGCCTAAAAAAAACATGAGATTGATATCCTTAATTTGATCAAGTTATAAGTTAACTTAAATTTTTTTAAAAATTAGATTTCATAATGAAATTAATTTTGTAATGCAAATAATTTATAAAACGTTTTAGATCAATTAAAATAGGATTTTCATATAGGCAAACTCACATTTCAAACAAGGAACAAAAAGAACTAAACAAAACATGATATTTTTATTGTTATCAAATAAAGATCAATACATTAAAGCCATTAATATCAAATAACATTTCTAAACATCACAACATCAACAAAAATCTAAACAAACAACAAGTATTACAGAAGAAAATAAACACTGATATCATCAAGAAAGGACTGACATAAGCAACTACAAAGAAGTACATCTAAGACTCTGAAGGACCCTAATATGGAGGAGGCTTATTGAAGACTGAGAAATAACTATTCATCATAGCTACATTCGTGTTCACCGAGTCAAACTGGCCTCAAATCCACCCCATATCTTACTGGTACTGTGCATCATGTTGGTTTAAGTGAGTCTGAATTTGATCAAAATGTTGATCAAAATGACTCTCCAACCGATCGAATCGTTGAACCATCTCTTGAAAGTCAGGTCCTTGAGCAGGTGCAGGTGCAGGTGCTCCCCCTTCTCCCTCAGTATCCTCACTTGAATTCTCAATCCTCTCAAAAAGAGATCGAAAAGAGGCATTTGTAAGTATATTGACATTTTAGTGGGAGGATCAGGATGAATAATGTTGTACTTCTTTTCCAAAATATAGGACACTAAATATCCTAAAGCAATATTTTTTTTCCTCTCATGAGAAGGAAACTCAATTTCAGAAGGTTATAAATATAATCCAAAATGAGTTGGGCCTCAACCAGTCATGATCAAATAGATAACGGTGGACAGAAGAGTAATGCTTATGCGATCACCAGCCTTATGAATGATTGAAGTCCTTAAGACATGCTGGATGATCCTAGCATTTTGATTTAAAGTGTAGACTCTAGCCAAGTGACCAACTTGAGTTACACCTCTAAGAGTTTTGTTAATTTCAGACCAGTCATGATCGGATTTAGAGGTTAAAGTGTGTGCTATAGTTCCATGAGTTCTTAAATGAAGAAAAGTTCCTAGATCTTCCTGAGTGATTTCGACCCGTTGTTTTTTAACAAATGATGATATCTTACTCTCATTCTCACTAGAACACTTGCTAGAACTTGCCATTCCTAAGTTGATGACTCTAGAAGTATTCAAGGAGGATTTGGAAGTGGATGAAAATGAATTCTAAAGCCCTCTTATTTAAAGAAAAATGACCATTCGTACAGTACGAAAGTGAATTCGTACGTACGATCGTGAGATCGTACAGGACGAAAAATTTTTCGTATGGACGAACGATAGCGTCCAAAACGAAATGACTTTTCGTAACCACACAATTTATAATGCGTCCTTTCATACAGATTTTTTTGACCACATGATCGTACAGATGAACATGTGTTCGTCCAGGATGATTAGTTATTTAAGATCGTTTTAATGATGGTTATGTTCGTCCCCTATCGAGAATGACACGTGGATCATACAGGTGAATTTTTTGTTTGTACGTACGATTAGTTTTAATAACTAATTCTACTCAGATAACCATCTACAGGCGTACAGACGAATGTATACAGATCGTATGGGACGATGACAATATCATACAATACGATAAATGTTAAAAAATAAAAAATTTTACGCATTAACTCCAAAACAACGATTGGCATGCTACATAATTCATACGGTACGAAACTAATTTCGTATAATACGATTGAAACACTTAGAAAAATCTGCATGAAAACTAGAAAATAACTTTTGATAAAAGATACATGTCCAAAAACAAACTAAACACAAAAACAAAAACAAAAATAAAAAACACATATAAACAAAAACATTCACAAACAAAAACAGAAAACACCATAGGAAACATATCAAGTTTGTAGAAGATTTTATTTAAGTATTAAGATCAATCACACTTAACCTTATTCTTAACGTGGTAAAAGTATCAAAGTGTATTGGTTTTGTAAAAATGTCCGCAAGTTAATTTTTAGTTAAAATATGATTCAATTCAATTTCTCCTTTGGCTACATGATCCCTAATAAAATAGTCTTATGTCTATATATTTGATTATATAATGTTGAATAGGATTTTTTTGAAATGCAAATGATATTAGTATTATCACAATAAATTATAATTGTGTCTATTGTAAATACTAAATCAATCAACTGCTGTTTCAACTAAATAACTTGTGCCACACAACTTCCTATGGTAATGTATTCAGCTTCAGCAGTAGATAGGGCTACGGAATTTTATTTTCTGCTGGACCAAGAAATAAATAATTTCCTATAAATTGACAAGTTTCAGATGCACTCTTTCGATCAACCCTATAACCTGCAAAGTTTAAATCTGAATATCCAACAATTTCAAATGAAGAGCTATACGTAGGATACTAAATCCTTAAGTCCTGAGTTTTCAAAAGCATCTCAAAATTCTTTTTACTACTATCAAATGTGATTCTGTCGGATCTGATTGAAATCTAGCACACAAACAAACACTAAACATAATATCTGATCTGCTAGCTGTCAAACAGAGTAAATATCCAATAATTCATCTAATTTTTTTTTATCAACATATTCTCTATTTGGGTTCTTATCCAACTGAACTGATGAACTCATAGGTGTACTTACTGGTTTATCATTGTCTATTTCACACTTCTTGAGATTGTCTTTAACATACTTTGACTGACTAAGAAATGTTCCCTCCTCAATTTGCTTAATGCTAAAATCAAGAAAAAAACTAAGATCTCTCATTGTATTAGAGGACCCACACTTTAATAGGAGGGGCCAAGGGGGGCGGAATTAAGGGGGAGAGGGAGCGACTAAGCATATGGGACCCACACTTTAATTCAACATTGTATTAGAGGAAAATTTCAAATTAGTGGCTGTTTAGGGATTAAGTTTTTGTCCTTTTTCTTTAATTAGTCTTGTCTTGTTAGGGTTAGAGTTATCTTGAATTTGAATCTGAATTTGGAATCTCTTGTGTGGTGCTTGGGCTCTAGTCGTTGGCTAGAGATTTGGAGAGTTGGTTCTTTCTCTCAAATTGAAGATCCGTGTATCTTGTGCTATTTTTCTTCTTCTACTAGTGAATTTCAAGTGTTTTCTCTCTGATTTCCTACAGTTTTGTGGGAAAAATTGTTGTTTACTGCATGTTTCTGCTCTATTTTCCATTTGTTTGGGCTGTTTTCTATCATTTTTCTTATTAAACTTTTACATGGAACTTTATTGATAATTATTATTGAAATAACAAATTTTTGTTCTCTGACAAGCCATAAGGCTACAACCAACATTTTTATCATTTGATTATCCTCTCTTTTATAATTCTTTTGAATTTAGGAATGATTTCACTTATGTTGTAGAAAGGGTGATTTTATCATTTAATATATTATTAACAAAATGTTCATACCCCTTCTCAAACATTTTTATTTTTAGATTCTTCGCTCTATTATAATTCTTTTGAATTTAATGATAGTTTCATTTGTGCAGTGGAAAGAGTGATTTTACCTTGTATCATATTATCAACAAAATATTCAAACCTCTTGGGCAAAGAACTTAAATTGGATTATGACAAGATTCTCCTTCTTGATTTCAGCTCCAATGATTTTAAGATTTGTTGTGATCACATTAAAGTCATCCAAATACTTATATAGTTACTTATATTCGTCCATCTACAAGGTTTATATCCTCCTTGTGAGGTAGAATCAATTTACAAGTAGGCATATTCAAACTTTCTCAAACATTAATGGCTAACTTCTCCTTGGTAATTTCCCTTATAATTTCATCTCCAAGACTTAGGAGGATTGCACTATGAGCCTTGCTAGTAAGATTTGATAGATTTCTTGCATCCATCTTTTGTAGTGCTTTTTCTGATAATGCCACATTTGATCGTTGATGCATGATCAATACCTTTATCTTCAGTCTTCGAAGGCTGGTCATTTTGTCCTTTGAACTAGTTAATCTTGAATGTTTCCATTGCCATTTTCATGATTTTTTAACTCTGTTACTATTTATTAAGAACAAGAAGGGATGAGTGAATAATTCATTTCAATACTTCTTGATTGATGCCTTTCTTAAAAATCAAAATCTGTCCACTTTAATTATAGTTTAATTAGAGCTAGCGATGCTTTTCCTCTACAAGTAAGTAGGTGTTTTAAGAACTTTAGTGAGTATATACATAAAGACTATCGGTCTTTGTAGGGGAAGCGATTAAAAGATTTTCCAAAGTAGCTTGAATAATCTAACTGCAAAATTATTTTCTCCAATCTATATCTGCAATAACTATCGATAATTTGAGATGAAGAGACATGAAGAATTTTAAACAACCCTTTGTAAGATGCCAAATGCATATATACCCGACCAAACTCATCAGATGGGTAGTCTATGTCACCATAGTCGGGTAGCGTCCGTGGACAATCATGTCAAGCACAAGACTACGAGCTTCAAAGGGTTCTAAAAGAGAACAAAACTAGTCAATGAGGAGGCTGTAGTTGATTAGGAAGGAACAAATGTAGGCTTAGTGAGAAGTAGTTGATGGAGGACAACGAGGGTGATGCAAGGTGTGGAGGCATCAAGGAGATGAGTTTGACATGCTTTAGATTTACAGAAATCATTCTTCTAATAGCCTTATCAATAATTTTGATGTTTACCATGATAAGATCTTTGAACCACCAAGATTTATTATGCCCGTTCTTTGTGTTAATTACATCGAATGAGATGCAGAAGATTGAGCAAGCTATCAGATGAACAAGCTGAAGGGTTAGTATCACTTTATGTGGAATTCTTGTGTCATATAAGAATTCGGATGTTTAACTGTTGAACGTCAGCAATTATCTGCAAATTCTTTAGGAAGAATCTTTTATAAGAGACAAACAGCAGTGGTTCACTGTTGGAATACTAATAACAAGAAGTGAAGATATTATAACAAAATCTCCTTTCCAAATCCACCTACAAAATTTTTTGTTTATAGTGTTTACTTGTCTCACAAAGCATTGATATTTTTACCATTAAGCATAAGGAAATATGAGTACAATCATATAAACTAGCAAGGTAAAAAACAGAGTTTTGGTAGCAAGAACCCGTATCAGCATTTTCTTTTTATCTCACAAGAAGACATTCAAGCATTTTGGCCCATTCCAATGGATTTATATATTAAATTGCATTCCTAATTTCTATTCAAATGACTTGTATCTAGTAATATATCCAGTGATCCCTCGAATAAAGCAGAAATTGGACCTTTAAGGAAGGCTTTTTTTGAGAAAATTGTGCTGCTAAAATTGGGCCATTGATGAAATCCTTTAATTTGGGAGTTGTGTTGACCACTTCATCGTATTGATGGTTGGGGATTCGTCTTCTTGCTAGATAAATAGTTTCTTCTGATTAGTTGTTGGAAAATGTGGGCTTTCTTCCAATTCTATGCTGGTTGTCAAAACTATGAAGTGTTCAACAATCCTCTGTTTTTGATGCAAATAAAATTTTGCAAAAAGTAAAAGACTTCCTTTCTTACAACATAGATAAAAAGGCACTAAGATTGCAAATTTAAAGATACATATTATAGATAATTGTTAACGACAAACATGACACATCGACGCTACAACTCACAAGACACGACAACATTTATAATTTAAAATAAAACACGACTCAGGGACACCTTGCAATTTAAAGAAATTTTGAGAAGGAGACATGTTGAGGCGACAACCATAGATAGAAGAAAGCGATTAGAAGTTCGAGACGAATTATAAGAAGAAGAGAAGAAGATAATAGCTCGCAAGCTATTACAAAACCCTCAGGATTTCTTTTCAAAAATCAGTCCATTTTTTTTCTCTAAACAACAGTAAAATAACCCCCTTAAATAGGGAAAATGAGCTCAAAAGACACCCAAGAAACTGCCCAAAACAGCCAACCATAATAGGGGAAAAATCACTGCAGCACCACAACCGAACAACCAGGAAAGAAACGACCAGGAAAGGAACAACCAGGAGCTGAACAGCCAGAAACCGAACAACCACCAATAAGTGGAAATCGGCACATAAGAACCCAGCAACAAAGCCAAAAAGATAGCTCCCCTATCAACCCCAATCCTCCAAACACCAAACAGCCATAAGACAAATGGGCCAAGCCCAATAGAAGAAAAAACAACCCACTATTAAATGCCCGTTTTTGCCTATATCAAATCTCCCTTGGTGGAGAAATCTCATCTCCTGATGAGATATCTTTAGAACCTCCATCAAGCGCAGATTGAGCCATATCCAACTCCCGAATCAAAGCAACGTACTACTTTTCGATCATCTCTTTTTCTTGATTAAACTCAGCTAGAAGTAAACGCTTCTTACTCTCATATTTTTCTGCACAAAAGCACATTTTTTCTTGAAATTTGTAAAGCTCGTTCTGGAGTGGATCAGTTTAACATCCTTGAGTTGGTACCCAATTCGTGACAGCAAATCCTTTTTCTTGAATCCAAGGCATTTGACTTTCATCAACAACATATTCTATATCATTTTGATTTTCCATTTTTTTTATAAAAAAAAGACACACGATTACCTAAATGCTCTGATACCAAATTGATGCAATCAAAACAAAAGTATTGCAAATAAAAAAAAACTTGACCTCCTTCCAAATGGCAAAACACACACACTAAACAAGACACGACAACACCTTATAACTTCAAATAAAAAGGACACAATAACACTTCAACTTTCAATAAAACATGACACGACACAACTTATAAAGATTGAAAAGAAAGATACATGTGGAGTGGATACCATGGAGAGAAGAAGGAGATTAGAAGTCTAAGACGAAATATAAGAGGAGAAGGGGAAAGGGGACTTAGCTCGCAAGCTAAAAAACCTTGAGGTTTTTGCTCCAAAAATCATCACATATTTCTTCCTTAAACATGGCCTCTAGAAGTTGCTTTCTCCATTCTCATCATTTTATATTACGCCAAGGTATCATGATGTCAGCTCAAAGGTCTGTAGCTTGATATTTTTCCTATAATTGCTTTCTTATTTTGAAGCTTTAGCGAAACAAAGGAAAAAGACATTTCTATCAGAGTTGAAGAAGTCAACAACTACTACATTCAACTCATCACAGGTAATTAGATTATATTTTTATCACATTTTTTTGTGTGCAAAATGTAAAAGTAGTGTTTCCCTTGTATTGTACTCTGCTTTTCCTTGAACTCTTCATTGAATCATTTTTATTGCTGTTGATTCTTACTTCCATTTTATTTTAATTTATAGTTCTACAATATTTTTATTCACTTGGGCTAATTCGCTTTGCAAGTTTGAGGTACCTGCACTGCATTTATTTTTAAATTGGTTTTTTTGTGATCTTCTTGGAACACGGCCAAACAAAATTTACATATGTACAAAATGCATTTGAGTACATATATATTTTATAATATGATCGCACATTGTAATCGTAGATATCCTTTTGAGAGTATCTGGTATATCATATGCCAGCCAGTATAACCTGTCTTTATCCAAGCTTAATGATTACAGTACCCTCTAAAAGTATTTATTCTTCATAGCTAAAAAATATAGTGATATCCTTATTTTGGGATAGGTTTTTGTATAGGGGGATTTCTATTAATTCCTATGGTATCGGGCAGCCATTGATTAGGCTCAAAGATTCATTTATGGACAACTAAAATATTAATCATCATCATGATAATTAACATTGACATTGTCAATATCCCTTGTATTGTATTAGTTTCTTTTCCATCAGAAAAATTTCTTGCCATCAAACTTTTTCCAAGGCTGCATTTGGTGATTGTTCGTGTTGACTATTCTCATTGTGATACACACTTCATTTCATATGCAAACTTCTTTCTTTATTCATATTTTCTTTGGTAGCCACATATTGGGTATATTTTCATTGTCCTGAAACATTTAAAATACTTTCTTTAATTTTTCTATGTATAACTTGTCAATTAGATTTTTAATATTCTTGATTCTTTTATAGCAGTGTATCACTGTGTTTTGGAATGTAACATCTATATTTAGTTCTACATGAAACAAGATCAGAAAATGCTATTAGTTTCTTGCCTTGGAGACATTGTCAATGAGTATCATAATTTGAAAGGACGATGCTTCTATTTTCTCCATAGTTCTTTTCTTTTTGTTGTTTTTTCAGTATTTTTTGGAACTAGTTATGCTCTCCAAGTGCAACTTCTGATTTTTCTGATGTTTACATCCAGTCACTCCATGTACATTTACATTAAAATCATATTCGTTTGTAAGATTTTTAAAATTCAGTTTTGCTTGTCTGCAACTTCCTGCATTATGCCTCTTCCTATGTAAACGAATATTTGATGCTGAAAATTTATTAATGCAATTTATCTGTTGTCAGCCATAATCAAGCAATGTCATTCTTTAAGAATGTTTAATTTTTATAACTTTTTATTCAACAATCTTTTATTTCTATAATAACTAGCCTATACGGCTATACCTCTCGTTCTATATAAATGAAGAATTAAATATAGAAACTCAGTAATATAATGTATATTTTGTCTGATTTGTCATAATCAAACTTAGTCCTTATTCGAACATGCATTCATTATTTGAAGATGATTTAATTAACTTATTACAGGATACCCATTTTAATAAAACCAATGAAGAAGAACTTGGATGGGCTCCTTTACGTGATGGTTATATGCTGACTAGCTCAAAGTTGAAGGACTGGGATAAAATGGAGGTAAACCTTGTCATGTGCGCTTCACTTTCTTGTAAATGTAGTCGATGAAACTTTGATTTTTATCTTTAGAGGTTTTTATTTTTTATTTTTTTAAGGATTCTGCCTCTATTGGTGGACGTACAAACATGCCATCTGATGGAAGCTCTTCTGATGAGGACTAGAATGAAGTGTTTCTACTTCTGCAATGAAGGTAAATTTGAAAGTAAATACTCTCCCTTATGAAATACTATGACACCTTAAAATACATGTCCTTCTAGTCACGTCCTTTGCAGGCTTTGTTATCAGATATTAGTGTTCAGCTTTTCTTTTAAAGCTTTTATGTTTATATCAAAACAATTTTATAAAATGGATTTAACTGTTTCGATTTAACCTCTACTTATGTGGCCAGCCAACTACTTTTTTTTAGTAGTGTTCATTTTGAGCCGTCATTTCTGAATTAACCTAGTTTATCCCATTCCATTTGAAGGGCATGCAAATAACAATGTCAATACATAAGTGCCTTAAAAATGCTTCATGTAGAAGTTTTTGATTAGGTGGCTTGACTGCTGCAATTCTAGTCCTCTTGATGCCGGACACCTGTCAAGGTCTAGATTTTCTCATATGCAACAAATTCATCAATGAAAAGTATTGAAATATGGAATGCATTTTTATGAATTATAATGAAGCCGCACAATCTACAACAGATTACATGCATGAAAACATGCCAAGATTTGCAAAGAAGCACACAGGTGGATCTAAAATAATTAGTTCCTATTAGTGATTTGCAGTGAAAAATAAAAGATATATTACTTAACATTGGAAATTCAAGGCACAAGTGTTGAGACCATACAAGACGACCTACCTATGAAACTCATGTAGTGATTGGAATCCTAAACTCATGGAAGAGATAAATAAAATAAATCACACACAACCAAGAGCTAATAATAGATACAGGGAATAGTGTTAGGGAAATGGCATGAAGAAAAAGGAAGAATAATCCAATCAATGAGGCTGATGCGATTCTACCATCTCTCTTCAAGCATCACACTTGGTAGTAAGGAAAATTTCATACATACCAAGGAGAAAATGTTATTTTTGGTATTAACTAATCAATCTCGTCTATAGTACTGCTTTTTTTTGAAATAGAAAGAGAAGCGCAACAAAGTAGAAAAATCCAGGTTTAAAAAATCATATAGTATTCTGTCATCTGGAACCAACCATGAATGGAAGATATGTAATTCATATTAAGGTACCTTACATTGACACGTCGTAAGATACAATAAGAGCATCATACCAAATGATCCCAAGACAATGAATCTAGTTTTTGAACATAACATTCATGATTATTTTTTTTTTCACACTTTATGATGCTACCCACTATCACGAAGTATGTTGATAGGACTGTACCATCTGTTTGACCCAGAATCCCAAGCACCGATTAGCTTTTTTGTCATACTATTATTTATTTTCATTCGTAGGCATGAATGCTCAAATGCACCTTATGATTGAAAAATCATTTGGTGCGTCCTAATTATTTTTGCTGAATTTTAATTTTATGTACTATAACTGGAAGATTTCAGTTCAACCCCATTGGATTGAAATACTTATAAAATAAAGAAATACTAACACAATACGACACAACAAATTTGAATTTCTATTAAACTTTGTAACATTGAGCTCGCATACTCTTCCCCTTGTTCCAATGATTGGAACAACAATGCAAAATTCTTTTATGTTAGTGGCATCCCTTTTTCCTCCATATCTATCTTCATCTATCGCTCTCGCTCTCTTGTGTGCTGGATGCTATAAAACGTGGGTGATGAACATGACTGCTGGAACATTTTGTAACTAAAATTTTAACAATCATTACACGTTTATGTCTGGTACTAATAGTTGTTTTATACTATTAACAATATGAATAATAGAAGAAAATATTTTTAAGTTAAAAAAAAAAACCTTCCATTATCCATATAATTTATGAAGCTTTATGGATGTGAGGGCACTTTACAGAGAAGAGTGCATGCAGCAACTAAATGTTAGATTAATTTGGGATGTTTCCAGCTAAAATGTCATCTTTTGCTTATTTTTGTGAGACTTGCTTGACTGATATCCACAGTATTTAATTTTTTTTTGAATTTTTTTTTATTTTTCCCCATAGTAGTGAGGAATGCCAAATGGTATCTCAAACAGGTGCCTTGCTATCTGATGCGTGCTTATGTTCTATCTGGCAATCCAAATGTAGATTGTGGTGTATTACCTACAAACAAATATATATAGGATCTACGAATGAAGACGTGTGTATTTGCACAAATATCCATCTATATATATAAGTAGGTATGTAGGCATATGATAGGCTACTATCATTTTCTATGGTTTATTTTCAAATATGTAACATTTGATTGCATGATCAAGCACTCTCTTAGTCTATATGCCTTGAGAAATAGTTCCGAATTTCCTAAGCTTTTATGAATGTTTTGTTTTGCATAAGGAACACAATCTTAGTACCCTTTTGTAGTGATCTGTATGTTTCGATTGGCTCCAAACCGATTTGTATATGAAATAAACAAATCGAAACTAACCTGATAATTTCAGTTCAGTTTAGTATGATTTTCGGTTTAAGAATATAAATATTTAGGCATCCTTTTATTTTTGGTTCTGTTAAGTGTATTAACTTTGATTTTAAATGGGTTTTAATGGTTTCTTCTAGGTTGATTTCATAGTTTGTTTTAAGTTAATGGATCATTAAAAGAAACATCTCCAAGGTTTCATAAAAGAAATCCAAGAACGTTGTGATTCCACATGAATTAATCTGAAAACTTGGTAATAGAAATTATGAATAGAATTTGTAATTAAATATGTTAGGCTTAATCATTTTGATTTGATTTGTTTTGTTTTTGCAAAACCTCAAACTTAAATTATGCCAAATAAGTTGGTTTAGATAAAATATCAGACCTAAACCAAACCAAATCAGTTAGGCATTTTTAGTTTTGATTTTTTGGGTTTTCCAGTTTTATTGTACACGTCTACCTTTTTGGATTTGACAATGAACTAAATGATTCGATAAGTTTATGATGTTCGAGTACAAATTAGATGAAATTTTTTGAGAATGTATGGTCCAATATCTATTGCACAAATTCAATGAATTTAATGTTGAAATGATCAAGTCAAAGTTAAACTTTTGCTTAGGAGCATTACAAGCTATTCAATGTGTCATCATGTCCAGTCATTGGCATATACTTTTAGAAAAATGATCAAATTAGATCAACAAGTTTTTCTTAGGTTGTAGATCAGCTATCATTGTTCTTGATTTTTCATTTGAAGGTAATAACATAAAAAAATTGTTTGGAGAATATGAACGCTTTTCATGTCAATTGATGGTGGACTACTTGTAGATGTTTGTCTGTGTTTGTTTACATTACACTTATTTTTTTATGAATTGAATTAAATCCAGTATTTTTAATCATATCTCATTTAAGTATTACTTGGACCTCTATCATTACTTATTTATCAATGTTAACTTCACATTAACTAAAATAACATATCGTTTAGGTATTCTCTGTTCTATTAATCCTAATCCTCTAGTTGGCCAATTTCAAAATAAACATGATATTGATGAACTTTATTGAAATTTTGGCATGACAAAATGTTGGAAATGCTTAGATGGGGTTCTCCTAGACTAGTATACCTGAATGGTGGTCGTACAGCAGGAAATGTTTTGCTTCGTATTCCATTTTAAACTGATGAAGCAGATTTATATACTTGAGTAAATAGTCTAGTTTAAATTATGATAGCTAGATGAAGTTTCTAAGAGTGGTTTATTTATAAACCACTCCATCAGTGGGCTCAACATTCAAACAGTCCAGGCTTTGATTTAAATTCCGTCTGATGCGATGTATCATATTAGAATTATTCAGTTTTGTTACATAAAATAAATGGGTTTTTTTTGTTTTTATAGTCCTAACTTATCTTAAACTTATTTTGTTTGATCCAAATGCGTCTGTGGGTAACACCCGACCTTACTAGTAGGCAAGCTAAGAAGATTGGGACCTGCAAACTTATGAGTATGGAAGGTGGGGGAAGTGTTTTACTAGTTTAATATTGTTTTTAGAAAGTGCCAAAAAGGATTCAAAATATCTCTTCATCTTTTATTTATAGGGATCTTATGGCTACAGGGAATGTTATACCCAAAAAAAATTAAAAAATACAATTATAAATAAAACCTAAAATGATTTTCCATGGGCAAATTTCACCCTCTAATAGGTGCTTGGAATGACTATTGCTTGCTAATCTAATTCCCCTGTCTTAGGGCGAGTTTTCTTACATTGAATATTCATGGGATTTGAAGGAGGCGAGCCCTTTGATGGGTTGGACAAGATGAGCTACTATCAACGAGTACTATCGTGATACTGTCGACCTTTAGGAAGGGTCCTTGAGCTGACTTGATATGAGAGGTGAGTTCATTTGAGTCACAGGGTAGTGGACTCCATGTTCGACCAAGCATAATGAGTCGAGTTTAAATCTTCTCTGCAGTATCTTTCCTTGTAGCTAGGATGATAGATTTTATTGATGACTCACCACCTGAGGTGAGGCCAAGTAGCTTTATGAGCATGCTTCTCGCTGAAAGAGCAAGTACCAATCTGAGTGATTTGTATGAACTCTTGACGTTTCTTTGAGAGCGCCGCTTTGCCGAATTGGGGAAAGCAACTCTTGGGTGTGTTTGTTTTTTCCAGTCCACGAGGTGTTAGTTCACTAATTATAACCTATCAGCTATTTGTTAAACACCCGAGAAACATATATGAGTCTACATATTTATTGGTTAGTGTCTTCCAAGGATCAAACAAAGAAGTATTGAACTTACGAATCTGGAAAGAAAATGAACAAATTAACCTGTTCATGATCTAGTTTCTCTTTCTTTTATTTTGACCTTGGTCGTAGATAAATTCACTCTCCCTTGCTTCTCTTGCTTCAAGTTCAAGTTTAAAAAAGCTTATTTATCCCTTTCATATACTTTTCACTACTTCATTGTAGTCTGCACTTGTTTTCTCTTCTTAAGCTCACATAGTTGTTTGCTTGTCATCATCATTTCTTCATTATACTTTTATATTTTTTCCTTAAAAAGCCTCTTAAATTCTTGTATAATTTTCAAAAAGCAAACTAAACAAGAACATCAAGCAGTAATTGATCAGCTTTAATGAGGGCGTTTATCCAATACTGTAACTTATCAGCTTTGATGTTCTGCTGATACCAGTTCAAGAGCTTCTCCACAACTAAGCGTAGGATGGAATTTAGAAAAAGCCTCTCTTCCTTGAGTTTTACTGCAGTTAGATTTTGGATAAATAGGCCCAGCCTGAATGGATACCTGATAGGGAATCATGAAGGTAGCCATAGATAGTTTGTATGTGGGCCATGTGGAAGCAGCAGGTAACGCTTTTTATTATGAAAACGATCACTTCAAGCGCAGTAGTTTTATAACTTAAGCTGTTACTTTTACGCTAAATGATCTTTTTTTACTTTCTAGGCAGGGTATTGCATTTTCCCTGTTAAAGAACACCTTCACCTTTTCACGATTAACGGGAGAAATAATGCTTCTTTCTTACTTTCCTTGAGGTGGCGTGGCTTTGCATTCAATTGACGCGCGTCATATTACATAATAATAATGAGCCAGACTGTGTGCTATTATTTTTGCTGGGACAATTACTTTTTGTTCATGTTTGATGCATTGGGGCAATCATCTTTCATTTTTTCTTCTTATGATGCCTACTTTATTTTGTTTGCTGCTTATTATTTTGCACATTTAATGCTTCAGGCTTAATATATCTAATCTTTTTGTTTGACATTGAATTTGCAGTGTTTTTGCCAATTATAATTGACATTCACAAATTTCCTCGTTGATGTGATTCAGCGATCATAGTTCTTTCAATACTGCTCATCTATTATTCAGCTAGCTAATGATTAACATGAATTAGTCAGAGTTTTAGGCTTTGTTTTGCACAGTTTTCTTATTGCTTTCTAAAACATAACAAAAGCTGTCACAAACAAATCCTTAATCTTATAATTTATTCGAGTTTAACGCAATTTTCATCATTGTCAATTGAGTATTATTTGGGGTACAGTGGAAGTTTTTTTGAATTTTTTTTTTCTGTGGTACTGATAAGTTTTCATTAATATGATATGCAGTATTGTTTGCATCGTTTATTAAGGTTGGATCGGCTCATCTCAGCGAATTGATTGAATATTGTCCTGCACCTGAAGTAATCTTGAACAAACCACCCCACAGCTGATGCAACTACAAATTTAATACGACAGCCCATAATCCGCATTTTTTTTTTTTTTTTTTTTTTGCAGGAGAATTTCGCTTGTAATTTAGCACTATTTTTTATCCTCTTCAATTGAGTTACGTAGCTTTAGAATCTTGTCACTGCCAAATTTTGTAGTAATATGTAGCCTTTATTTATCACTGCCAAATTTTGTCAAAATTATCAGCAGCCGTTTAGGGTTTTGGCTTTCACTTTCCCCAAAATATTAAAAAAAAATGTATTATTATTATTTTTTTAATGAAGTCCTGCTAAGTTATTGAAATTCTTTTTATATGTAGATATTGTGTTTAATTATGAATGCAAGCAGGGTGAAATTTAAGCTTAGGCATCCCCAACATTTTCGCAATTTTTTGTTCACAATATTGTTTCACATGAAATCATTTCTTATGAATTTTGTTTGAATTATAATGACTCAGTTTTGTCCATCATTTCATTGTGTTTGTATTGTTATATTTATTGATATAAATATTAAAAAAGATATTATTAAACTTTTAACATGATACACCTCTCAATTCAATAAAAATTTACTTGTGTAACCATTTCTTGAAAAACAAAAAAGGGTGACTTGGCTATGAAAAATAAAATTTTTGTGGAAAACTTTGAGAATCTTAATTCAATATATTAAAAGAAAGCAAGATTTGGGTACACGCATCACCATTTGTATGTGTTTACATATATACTATCTAATTTATTATATTTATTTATATTATATCTAAAATCTAAAATTTAAATCATATAAAAAATGTCAATAATGTTAATATTTTAAAAGTGAGATATACATTTACACGTATATATGATGTAATTGAAACAACAAATATATAAATTAATATTAAAATTTAGGTGCTAGATATGTAAGCACAAAGTAGAAAGTTATTATTTGACAAAAACTTAAATGCTAAAAAATATCTATAATAAGAAAACAAATTAACTTTATAATTATGACTAAACAAATGGACTAAAAAAAATGAACAAACAATAAATCAAGGATAATTTATGATTATTTATTTTATGATAATTATGATAATTTATTTTAAAATAATTATCTAAAATAAATCAAGGATTTATAGTGTGAAATTTGACTTTATATTGGTAATTGATAAAATATGTTTAGCATTCTTTTTTTCTTTGTGAAATATACATGAAGATTTATTTCAAATGGAATTATCTCTTGTCATATTCATGGATTGTTTATTGAAGTTTATTGTAAATGAAATTCATTTAGGACAATTAGAAGATTTAAGACTAATTTGAAAAAGTTAATTTAAAGATGTGCATAAGGCTGAAGAAATTTGGGTAGTAAGCCATAATTATTACAATTTGTTCAAAAATTGAAATTTAAAATTTGCCTAATATATATTCCTCTATAGATGTTTAAATCCAACAAAATTGGACTTGATTTCAAGGGGAAGATGTCTACTTTAATTCTGGAGCGTTTGATAAAATTTGACAAGGGTTAAATAGTCCAAATGTGCTTTAGAAGTGGTTTAGGTCAATTCTATCTAGAAGAGATCAAGGTAGGTGATTTAAGTGTTGCTTTATACAGATTAGTTGGACTCATAAATTCCACTTTGACGTGATAAAAAACTCTATAGATGAGATTATAAAGTCTTAGCGTTTTTATGGTATTTTGATTTTTTTAGGGATTTTATATGGGCCTGGAAATAGGTTACTTGGCTGGAACTGCAAATAAAAATATAACTAGGGTTAATTTGTTCTTTAAGATTTTAACTAGACCCACCCCCAATAAATTTAGGGTTATTGAAGTATGGGATGCTAGCTAAAGATTTGAATATTTTGGTAAAATTTTTAGTAGGCCTAAAACTAGTCCAACTAAGTAGCAAGTATTCGTTGGCACTAGCAATTAGGATTAGACTTGGAATTTGAGAAAAAGAAATTGATTTTGAATATTTAGAAGGTGGATTAATAGCACAAAAACATACTACAAAAGTTTGCAGTAAAAACATGAATGCAAGAAAATTAAATTATGCTAGAAAATTAAATTATACTAATTAAAGTAGAGGCTTCAAGATGATCACACCATCTCCTTCGGTTGGCCGTCCACCAAGCCTCCAAAATCTTTAAAAAATATTCTCTTAAATGTGTTTCACAATCAATAATGCACTTCATTATAGAAAAAGGAGTCTAACACAACTAAGACAAGTCTAAGAGACAAACCTCTTGGCATTCAAACACTAATAAGGAGGGAATAGAAGTTTGACGAAGGAGCGACCCACACTTGCCATCATCATAACCATTGTCTCTTTCATGATTGGCCAGCCACTCTACTCTTCCTAGACACTTTCTTAGCTTGCCACTTCACTCTAGTATTTCAAAATAACAAATTAAACACTAACAAAGCCAATACAGTACTATGTGGCCCACACAACATCTTATAAACATGAAAATACCTAAAACATAACATGTAAATGATGTAAATCTTCATGGATGCTTCATAATTTCAACTTCACATTTTCTTGTCCTAGCTCTAGTGATAAGACCACCTCCATGTGATACATCATCTTCTCCTCACACATTGTCAGTTCCATCGAAGTTTGATCTCAGTGAGCTCCCATAACGAACTCATCTTCTCTTTTCCCAATGAGATCCTTCACACACTGTTGGTCTTGTGATGCCCTCTCTAGAGAGCTTTTTTCAAGACTCCACTTCTCATATATCACTGATGCTTGATAAAAGAAACAAATGTATAATCCAAATTATATCTATTTTATAAAAAAAAGCTATTTAATTTTATCATTTTATCCAATAAATAAGCAAAACATTCAAAAAAATGGAACAATTATTACGTTATCTGACCGTATGTTGCTATAGGTTCGGCCACCAATGTTATAACGCCACGTAGAGGCCCGAAGACCCGACCCAAACCGGTAGTAATTGTGAGTTTTGGCGTGTTTTTTTTTCAGTAATTCGGCTAAAATGGGCGGGAAAAATTTAAAACCCGCGGAAACTTTATATGAATAAACTTTTGGCCGATTAGCTTCTGTAGACATAACGTTATCCAGTATTTAGGGTTTACTGGTAGAAGAGAAAGCTTTCGCGAAGGGTTGAAGGCGATGGATGAGAAGATTCCGGCTATTTTTTTGGAAGAGTTAGACGATTTCGACGAAACAAATGGCACTTATACTTTGGATGATTATTTTTCTTATTTTTTACAAGTAATTTCTCATCCATCCTCGTATGATCAAAACATTTTTGATTGTACCGAACATTTTTATAACTCGGTACTACTCGGTTTTATATATAATACTAGGTTTTTTTTGTACACAAATTTTAATTATTACACAGTTTGTACCGACCCTTTTTAAAACTCGGTACAGCTCGGTTATGTTTCTTTGTACTGAATTTTTAATTATGAAAAACTTGTACCTAGTTTTTTGGAAACTCAGTAATGCTCGGTATTTATACTTAAAACTCAATATGGATAGTTTTTTAGTATCTTAACGTGACTTCTGTGTTATATATACCGAGATTGTAATTTCCAGTTGTTTGTACCGAGCTTTATATAACTCGGTATAATTCGGTATTTACTCGGTATGGTGAGTTTTTTTTAGTTTTTTATGTAAATTAAGTTTACTATGGACCGATTATAATTTTCATATTTTTGTACCGAGAAATTAGAAAACTCGGTATAGATCGGTATTTTCTTGTATTATTACGTATTGTCCTTGGTATTTATTCCTTGTATTATCTTGTATCTCTGAAAATTTTCATCTCGCACCAACGTAAACCGAGTTGTACCAACTGTACCTAGTTATACCGAGGAGTGCCAATCATAGTATATTGTAATATTATATATAAAATAATCATATATTTAGTGTAAATAGCGATATTTACTCCTAAATAAAGTGTTGTACCGAGGTATACCGGGTTGTACCTAGACCGAGATTTTTAGGGTAAATACCGAGCATTTTCTCTGAAAAAAACCCTATACTGAAATGTACCGAGCAATACCAAGGATCATATCAGTACCGAATATCGAATACCAATTAGTACCGATAAGTACCGAGTACTATCTCCTGTACCGAGTATTATAAACTACCAAAATAATAGATTTCAAATGCCATAACAGTTATCATTCAGTTTTCTATACTAAAACAGAACGATACTTAACCCTAACCCTAAACATACGTTTTTTATAATTTTTAAAGGAGATAAACTACAAGACAAGAAGGAAAGTTCTTCGGCAACAATTTCTAACCTCAAGCATTATAACTGGGGAGGTTCTCGACCGGAGTTTTTCTTTAAAATCATGAAAAAAGCTTGAGAAATACGAAGGAGGTGAATAGTAACAGAAAGTCGATTAACCTTCCAATGTACTTTATCCAAAAAAAAAAAATCCATGGGGTTCATAAAAATTTTAAATATATCCAAAAAACGTGTTGATGGGTTTCCTGTTCAGGGAACAATTCGGGTGGTAAGGAATTTAAAAAAACGCACGTGCGAAAACCCAAAATACAGCGGGTCGGGTCGGCGACTTTTCTTCATTCTAAGTGGCGTTAATACATTGGTGGCCGAACGTAGAGGAGCGTATGTTCACCGGACCAAATAAAAGTTCCTAAAAATGAGAGAGCACCGTAGCGCCACAGACAGAGCAAAACAACTACATTTCCCCTAGTATCAGAGTGCTACCAGCTCAGCATTACAGTGTTAGAGGGCTTAATTTCTTTCAAGACCAAGGAGCTAAGGCACTTTGGAAGGAGCGTCGCAGCTCCAGACCAAGCATCACAGTTCCAAATTTCCATGGCCATGATGAAAGATAATTATAGATAGTTGAATTAGAAAACTGATGCGACCAATGCTAAATCTGCACATCAATTCAACAGTGCCACAACACTACCGAGTCAACATTGTGGGACAATTCAGTTATTTATAAAAACTATAAATAAAGAGCTTATGTCTCATGTAAGGGAGAGTCTAGAGACAAGAGAGGAAGGAGTGCAAGGAGTTTGTAATCGTGTTGTAATGGATTTCCTGGTGATATTTATTCTTTTTTATCTCTTGTACTTTTATTTTTTTACATTGTAATGAAGTATATATATTTTTTATTTTAATTTCATGCCTAGAAAAAGTTTTTCTCTTGGCTTATGATGTCACAACGTAACCCATTAAAACCCATAGACAGGACATGTCTTATCATGTTATTTTGTGACAGACCAACCTAAGAATAGAGTTTTAGGGAACTTTTTAGATTTTGTGCTTCCAATTAAACATAAAATAAACAACATACTACAGAGTTGCTAATAACTTATAACATATAGTAAATAAATCATTGACAATATTTCTTTTCATTTCTCATCTTGATGTATATATAACAATTACAATACAGTGCATGACTATAGACTGAAATACAAACTAGAGCAATTTAAATAACTAGTGATAATTGTACAAAAATTAAAAAGAGAAATAGCTATACAAATTCAGTATGGTTAGATCCTAACTCAGTATTTCCCTTTTCTAGACCCTGAAATATAATGTAAATAAACTTTGAGTCAACATAGGTGAGCAGGTTGCACTGTCCGATCTAAATTTATAATTATTTTATTGATTTTAAAAATGACTAATAAATGCAATTATTGTACTAAATTAGGTATTAGAATAGTGCTTGCAGCTATCAGAAATGTAAATAACAATGTTAAAAAAGTTGTTTATATATCATAACATAAACTAATACATTTTTATCAGGTCTTTATACTTATCTATAATAGCCTGTATTTTGACTTTGCTAATTTATTTTTTGAAGTCATTATAACTCCAAATCACAATTCATCTTCATCATAATATTTTACTTACACAAATTTTTTTGTAATTTTTGGATACTGGTGAAAATCCTTAAGAATTTGGTATCTATCGGTACAAGTGAGAATTTTAGGACTGTTAGGTGTCTATTTTGTAAACTGATTTCATCGATATTTTTTAAATAACATGTTTTATTTTATGGATATTTTTCTATAAATTTTTAAGTCCTAAAATAATTTATTTGAATTAAATATTAAAGAATTGATTAAATTAAATAATTATATTAATATTTATAAATATCGAAAGTCACTTATATGATTTTATTAAATCCCTTTTTTCCTCATTTTTGCTAAAATAGGCATTTTAGAGAGAGAACAAGATAGAAATGAGAGAAGTGAGAAATGAGAGCTTGAGATTTGGAGGCTGTGGTAGGATTTTTGTCCATCGATGCAGTTATGATATTTGCTCGTCTTATTGTAAGGAATCTTTACCCTATTTTTGATATTTTTCTTATTAAATTTATGTTTTCGCTACAGAAAAATATGAATAATTTTGTATTGATAAAACTTTCACAGCGTAACTTTTTTATATGTTATAAAGATCATGATTATAAATATTTTGAGTATTTATTTAAGATTTTTTACAGAATGATTTTAAAAATGCTGCGATTTTTGTCTACCCCGAAATTTATTTTGATGTCTAAAAATAGTAGTGTTGTACAATAAAAGTTTTAAAACGTTATTTTATACAATTTTTGATATTTTGATATTTTTTAAAAAATATGCATTTTTCTCTAATAGGATTATTTGTTTTCTACCATTATAACATTTTGACATCTTTTTAATTAAGCTCAATTATATTTTATTTACTGCATTGCATTTAAAATGCATGTGAATATGCGCTTGAGTAA
The DNA here is from genome assembly GCF_001605985.2 of Dendrobium catenatum. NCBI lineage: Eukaryota > Viridiplantae > Streptophyta > Magnoliopsida > Asparagales > Orchidaceae > Dendrobium > Dendrobium catenatum. The sequence goes on from NW_021318787.1 coordinate 602,287, forward strand.
TAGTTGGTTGCTATTACTATTATAGCATTATGATAATAATATGTTTGTGTGAAACAAACAAATAAAGACTGGTTGACTTGTTGGTTGGAGACTGATTGACCTGTTCATGATCGAGGGCCGACGATCTTTCCTTTAAATATCGTGGTTTGGTGTTATCCTCTACTAATTCACGTGATATTGATTGGGAGTTATAAGGAGATGATTACTATACTGACGGACAAAGAATGACGACTCTATTTACTAAGTCAGCAATTTACTGATACTGATGCAATATTAAAAAATACCAGGATAGCCAAGACTTCCTACTTGTTTAGTGTGACTACTAAAATGTATATTATTGAGGCATTATTTTTATTATTGTATGATTTATTATTACTGCATGAATATATTGTTATTGTATTATTCTATTACACCTGCCACTAGTCTGTTACTATTACTGATATATATACTGATACTATTTGATATTACTGATTCATTATATAATAAGCACGTGCCATACTGAACATGAAAAAAAATAAATTTAATATTGATATTAAATTATTGGATAATATGTGTACATTCATATATGAGTTTACTGTATTGATTTGATTTCAATTGTCTTTACTGATGTTTTGATTTGATGCTTTTTCCAATTTCTTTACTAATTGGTATTATGGATATGACGGTTGCTTTATAGATTTGAAACTCATACTTGTTTATTACTTTACTGGCTTTAGTACTGTAGCATTTTACTATTTATAGAATATACTACTATTACATATAAATTTTATTATTTTTATACTGATTCAATGATCATATGATTACTACTATCATGATTTGACCATCGACATGCATACTGCTCTTTTATGATGCTATGAATTCAATTAAAATTTTTGGTGACTTACTGGGCTTTTTAAGATAATTATATATGATTAAATGATTTCAGATTAGGGCAGGGGAGCAGGAGTATGAGGCTGGTCAAGATTCTTCTTATTTTATTTTTATTAATTTGTACTCAGGATAAAATAGTTATGATTTTGTTAACCTCCATACTATAACCAAAAGGAAAAAGACAACAAAATAAAAAAAAATGCTTGAAAATCATTTCTTATGGGCAAAATTTGCTACCCATCTCGTATCTATGCCGAATCCCCCTGCCTACTATAGTAATTATGCCTTGAGCAATTTGGTGCCGCTCGTGTCATATCTTGTCTCCTGCAATCTTCTGATCCAATCTTCTTGCCTTTAAAACACAAGCAAAATGAAGCCAAAGGCTTCAATCTTCCTTCGACATATGCAAAGCTTCAATTCACAAAGCTCCAAACCACTTTTACCTTCCCATTCGCAAGTCTCCCATCTTCCTCTTTCTCCGATCCCCAAGTTGGACACCTCTCTGCCTTCCATCGCCAACACCTAAAGCTCCTCGCATCACCCCTACTTATTCCGAGCCCAAGCATCTGCTCAAGACCTCCTGTGACCTCTAGATCCTAACCCAAATCCCTGTCCATCTTTCGTCAAGCCACTGCTCTGAACCCATAACCGACCCCTTCTCTACTAGCTGCGATCCCTGTCTATGCCGACTGTGGACCTCCGAAAGAGCTCCGCGTGAACGGGTCAATGGGAAGGGATAGATTGGATCGTGCATATGACTAACTATTGAGGATATAGGCTTTCACCAACACAACTCGATGGGTTGCAATATACACTACCTAGTCACGGGTTTCCCCCATCCGATACAACAGTTCGAATGGGGTTTAGTAGATGTGAGACCGAGTTTCCCACGGGTGCAAGCCCCCGTGGTTAATTACATCCCAGGCCGAAGCCTGAGAAAACTCTTGATTAAGGATCATATATTATCCTCTCCTAAAGTGGGATCAGCACGAGAGTATAGACTAGGAAATCATACTCAAAGGGAAAAAAGATCCGAAGGGATGAATCAACATGCATGGCTCATACCAGCATTCAGAAGCTCTAGGGCACTAGAGAGAAACTGCGAAAAGAAAATCAAGCACTCAATCACATGCGTGAGAGAAGAGATGGAGGTGGCGTCATCATGTGATGCGGATAAGTAGGATTTATAGTCACTGAAGGGAAGGGACCTACCTACTATTTAAGGCATACTATGAGATCGAATGTAATAGCCTCGAGTCCTAAATCTAGGTTGGGCTTAGTGTTCTACGAAACACTAAGACCCATGTCCTAGCTAATGTAATGCAAAACCTGGACTTATCCCGACCTGGATTGGGAAGCCAGCTAACCACCTAATCGCTTTAAAATCATGCTATCAAGTCAGTTATGAGAGATGGGTGGGTGGTACAGTTCTTTGAAAATATGACCGACATCTAGAGGATTTCTTAAGTGGGCATGGACTTATGTGGGTCAGATGCTCCTAGCTAATACAATTAAATCTTATTTAGTTGGTTACTAATGCAATGTATGCTATTTGAAATGTCAGCTCATGAATGCTATAGAATTTAAAAATAGACTTATAAAAAATAATTTTTTGAAAAGACTGGGTCTCCCTAGGTCCGGCACTTCATCCTCATAAGCCAGATTATCCGGACTCTACCCGCAGGCAGGGAGATGTCTTATAACAAAGAAAAGAAGAAATGCATTAATATGCATGCGACCCCGAATGATTCCGACAATTCCCTAAATTCGTTAGGTTTCTATGTTATTTAAAACTTAAATATTAATTTTTGGTTATGAGTAAAAAAGATTTTGCAATCCTTAAGGAGCCTAACGAAATCCAGGCGAAAACAAAAGCTACATGCAAGAAAGAAACCTAGAAAAAGCAGGAATTTCTACTGCGCACATCAGGAAAGCACATCAATATAAATCCAGAATAATCAACTAAATGGCCATAAGCAAATTGCCCTTATTACAACCCAGATATATAGAAAGTAAAGTGGCTGGGCACTACTGCCAACAACCCGGATTTCTAAGCCTATGACAGATGCCAACAACTTTGAGTGGGATATTGGATCTTCAATCTTCAGTCTTCCGGATGTCTTCTCTTTGGATTCTTTGGCTCAATCTTCCTTGGACTCCTTGGATCTCGCCTTTTTGGATCCGTCGTGGCTTGAATATCCAAACGAAGAGATAATTCCCCCCCAGTAGGGGGGTATTGCCTTTTCTCTTTGGATATCTAAAGCCATCCAACTCGATTTTCCAAATGAAAGAAGACTCTCCCCTTTAGGGATGACTTCTTCTTTTAGAATCTGAGTTGGATAAGAATATCCCAACTCAAAGTTATTTTTACAACTCTTAACAATTATTACAAATTTTTACATATAAAGCAGAAAAATTCTAAAGGACCTGCATGGTTATCCTAATAAAAATCTCAAGCAGTTATATATGAAAATGAAAATAACTCAAACCATTGATCCTGTGTCAGGCCATGCTCTTAATTATGAGGGCTAAGCAGCTAACTGAACTAGGGTTGACCAAAAGTTGACTTTCTAATTTAGGTCATTTTAGTTGAAAAAGATATTTTAGTTGAAATTCAAATATTAGTGAATTAGGATGCATTTTAATTATTTCAGTTTGTTGATTAGTTTTAAGAGCTTAGGATACTGATGTTTAAATTTTAAGTGATATTAGCCAATTTTAGAAAGTCCCCGGTCCTCCTAGGAACTAGACTAAGGGTTCAAAAAGTCACTATGAGAAATGGGCTAGGTTTAGGTCTTCTAACACCTTAGGAAAATACTAGATCTTAAAAGGAGTAGTTAGCCATATAACACACTAAAATCAAAGTTTTCTAGGCAAAGTTATGAATTTTCTAAGTTTTATGCCCTAACTGAACTAAGGTTGACCAAAAAGTTGACTTTCTAATCTAGGTCACTTTCTGGAAAACTAATATTTTTAATAAATATTAGACCCTAATTGGAGTCTAATGCAAGTGAGTTTGTCTAATTTAGAATTTTTTATAATTATTTATGAGTTTCTAAAGATCGGGTAATTAAAGAAATTTTTTAAATTTCCTAATAAAGGGTTGTTTTTATTATTTTGCTCCAAATCAGCTCCAAAATGATTGAAATCACTCCCAAAGGTCAGGAATGACCAGAGAAAGTGTTTCCAAGTGTTTGGAGAAAATTTGTGATTTTTAATAATTTTTAATGAATTATTAGGGGCAAAATAGTAAATTCTACCTATGGTCAAATTTGGGGTTAACCTGAAGTCAAACTAGGGAGCCCTATTTATTTAAGGTCAAGGATCTGATTTTGGTCAACTTGAGGTATTATGGGTAATTTTCTGACCTAAAATGTATTTATTACAATTTACGGAAGGTCTCAGGGCCTTATTTAGCGGGTTAATTAGGGTTAGTTAACTAAGAGGTCTAAAGACTCCTAAAAATTGCTAGAAATTTTGAGATATTTCAGATGTCACTAAGTTTAAGTGTTGAGGTTTTCATGTTGTTCCGGGGTTTACTGCTCTTATAAGTTCGCTAGACGGGTACTTAATTTTTGTCCTTAAGGTGTCACTAAGTTATGTGGGTTTAAATTGAGTTTTACACTAACCCTCAAGGTAATAATGCATGAGAAACATATAAAAGTAGTAAACATGCCATGTCCTTAGATCTAGGAGAGCCTAAACTAAGTGCTCGTGGTGCGACCTACACATGCAATCTACGATAAACGGAAAGTAAATAAAACTACTGAAGGGAATAATGAATGGTTTGAACTCAACCATCCACTAATCCACCCCCCCATGATTTGCTCTTCATGCATAGAATCCATGTATCTAAAATTTCGTGTAGTAGGTCTCCCAAGATTAAGATTTAATATATATATATATAGTACTTAAAGTAATTATAAATACATATATTTTTTTAGAAAAATAATATAATTAAAAATAGTTTAATTCATATCTATATAAGTATATGGGAGACCTACTGACCACCCTAACGAGGACTCAAAACGATTTGAAAATAGTTTGTATCTTAAAAATAATTATTATATTAATTAAGCTGATGGTAATTAAATAGACAAATAATACTCCAAGACAGAAATCTTCCAAAACAGTTAAAATCAGTGATTAAAAACACTCTTAAAATAAAACTCATATTTTTCTGAAAAATTCAATGGGTTATACGTCAAAATCTGATTTAAAATAAGAAAGTTATGATTTTTCAAAGTTTAAATGCAATTATAGGATATTTTTAAAATAGTGGTTTTGCTGTTTTCAAAATAATTATAGATATACATAATATTTTTAAATAATAATGGTCTCAAATAGTGCAGAATTCAAATACAATCAAAACAAGGTATTGTGCATCGAAATCCGTTTTAAAACGACAGAGTTATGATTTTCCGAAGTTTAAAGGCAATAAAGATTACTTTAAGATAGTTTTAAAATAATGATATTTGTAAATAATTAACTAATTATCAAATGATATGAATTTAAAAATAAGCAAGTTTCTGAAATATAATAATAATTTAAAATATAATAATAATATCTTAATTAGTAATCGTGGCACGGCGGGATTGGCTCCTCCGTCTGCGGCCAATCATTGCCTGGCGGCGTAATGATTGCGCCACCGGCAATGATTGCGGCAATCGGACCGTGGACCCGCGTCCACTTAGCCATGTCGGCGTGGCCTGGTGACTGCTCGATCGGCCGCTGTTAGGGATTAACGTCCCAGATCGAGCCGGACCGAGCCCAGAACCGTGGGATCAGGCGCTGCGGGCGGACAAAATCGTGGATCCACGAGGTTTCGACCGTTGATCACGAGATCAACGACCAATATCCTGCAGACGGTATGCTAGGGCGAATCCAAGAGGTTAGGGTTTCTTTCGCCTCATTCTCTCAAATGACACGATGAAACTTCGTAAAATTTTAGACGTAGGTAATAGACGTGTAGAGCATTCATGGGGGCCTAAGAACTCAACTAAATATGCATTGCATAAGAAGTTATTTAAATCTAAGTGTCTTAGGCTAGGGTTTGCGATATACCTCAATCCACACGGTGGATTCGGGAGATCTTGGGCTCGTTGGACTCGTGGAATCCGCAAGAACAACTTCCTAGTTGACATCGAGATCCCAAGCTAGCTCTATCGGCCGAGATTTTCCTTAGAACGTGAAACACCTCGGTCTCGCCGGAGGATCGCCGTCGGCGGGGTCTGGGCGTCGGGATTTGGTTGGAAAAGATGGAGGAAGGATGTGGGAGCACTCTCGCCAAATCTCAGAGCCTGAGGTGATCTCTAGATCGAGCAAGAGAAAAAAGATATTTTCCAAACCCTAAAATCTCCTATTTAAAGCCTTAGACTCTAAGGGAACGGTCTTGATTGCATCCAGGCTTGATTAGGAGGGAAATTAGACGGAAATAGCCGTGGTTTTGATTTTGAATCCAAGGGTATTGAATTAGAGCCTTTAAATGCATTAAATAGCTCTTAAATCCACTTAAATAGATTGATTTGACCTATTAAGGGGCTGATTTGACCAAGTCAGAGTTTAACTTGGTCAAACCAGTCAAGGGGGTCAAGGGAGAGTGAGGATCGAGCCACGAAATCTATGAAATTAATTTAGAATTGATTTTAGGCTTAAAGGGTCCAAATTGGTCAACCCTGGTTGACTTGGTCAACCAGGTTGACACATGGCTTGGTCCCGGGCTAAATTGACTCAGATCGACTCACTGAACCCATGGGAGGGGGTCTTGGGGTCTGACTCGATCAATTTGACCAAGTCAACTCCATAGGCCCACGTTTGGGAAAACTCGCATCATTGAGTGGTGAATCAGCAGGGATCGGGTGATCGGCTAGAAAGTCAGCTAGAGCCTGTCCTTTGACGGCCCGCTGGGGAACAAAAGTAATATCAAATTGCAGTAATATCATAGACCATCGTGCTAGTCGACCTAAAAGGGTTGGACGGGTCATCAAGTACTGCAATGGGTTGACTCGAGAGATCTGATTGATCTTGTGTGATAGCATATAATGCCTAAGCTTAGGTACTGTGAAGATCAAGGCTAAACATTGCTTTTGTATCGCTGGGTACTTAAGCTCTGCAGGTATCAGTCACCTGCTGAGGTAGTACGCGACATTTTCCTTGCCTTCCTCATTCTCTTGAGCCAACAGTGCACCTAGAGACTCATCCAGGGCCGTAGTGAGAGAATCAATGGCCACTACAGGAAAACCCGTCATTACCGGAGGACTAAATCCTCCGGAACACATAGATAATCCGACGGAACTATAAGTTTCCGACGCACGTTTCGGCGGAAATGCATACGCCGGTTTTGGTCGCGCCGATAAATTTTTTCCGACGAATGTAATGCGCCGGAAAACTTTCCGGCGCACTTCCTGACGCATTACCGGCGTAAAACATCGGATTGGTGCCGACGACTTACAACCGATAAATTGTGGTGCCATATGCGCCGGTAAGTTTATGTCGGATTTTCCGCCGGTAAGTACCGGCGGACAAAACGCTGCAAGGTCGCCGTAGACAACCCACGGCTTTATTTGCGGCGTAAAGTTGTCGCCGGAGATAAGCGGCAGAAATCGCGCCGGAACATGCGCCGGTAGTTATATAATCTTCCACAATATTGCGATTACAAAAATTAGCCATTGATCAAACTTTAAAAAAGTTTCAAACTTAATTTTATAAATCTCGCTCTGATATCACTTTGAAAGTTCATCAGGGATGTTAAGCCCTTATGAACTAGTCTCGAGGCTAACCAAGAGGGTGTGAATCAGATATTTAAAAACTTCTTAAACTAAAAGAAAAATCTTTTTATATCTTGCTATGTAAATAAATTAAGTCAATAATTAAGAGATTTATCAGAGATTTAACCCAAGCAATTAATCATAATAAAAATAAAGTATATAAATAATAAAGGAAAGAACACACTAGATTTATAGTGGTTCAGCAAACCTTGACCTACGTCCACTTCTTGAAGTCACCCTCTGAGTATTGCACTAAACCTTTAGTGACTCTCCTTTGTCCATCACAGCTGGGCGGAGAAGCCCTTACAAAATTACTTCCACCTTCCCCGGTGCGGTGGAGTAGTCGGTCTTTTGACACCAAAGAGATCTTCTTCTACCCAAAACTTCCCTCAAGATGAACCTTGAATCCGATGGTACTAAGGTGTGAGCTTATCGAAGCAACCGTATGAAATTCCCTCCACACTCCCTTGAAACCCCCTCCAAGAATCTTCTTCCTCTCTTAAAGTCCACCCTTTCCTATCTCCATTTTAAGTTACTCTTCAATTTTTCTCTAGAAGAACAAAGTTTTAATGGCTGCCAAAGACACTTATCAAGTGCTTTTAGAAGGCTTAAATAGAGGGATTTTAAAAAAACCCTAAAAATTAATCTTGGTGGCAAATATAGTCCAGGACGATCACAAGATCATCCCATATGATGTGCTTAGAAAGAGGGCTGTAAAAAACCTTAAAAATTTAATTATGACACCAAATATCACCCAGGACGATCGTAGGATTGTATCATATGATGTGCTTAAAAAGAGGACTTAAAAAAATCCTAAGAAATTAATTCTAGCGCCAAATATTATCTTGGATGATCGCAGGATCGTCCAGTACGATGTGCAGAATTTAACCTACTAGTCCCGGACGATATCAGGATAGTCTTGGACAATTAGTTCAAATTTGTACATATCATCCAGGATGATATATAAATCATCCTGGATAATTAGAAGAAAAATTTGGACGATTTAAGAAAATCAAGTATGTCATCAAACATCATCCGGTACGATATACAGATCATCCAGGATGATTTGATTGAATAATTTAACCATATTTAATCCCCTAATCATATGATTAATTTTGGCATGATTTGTATTAATCATCCAGGATAATCTAGATCATCCGAGATGATTAGAACTAAATTTTAATCTTAAATTGTTGCCTAAATTATTATTAATAACTATTTTCCAAGATTATAACGAATCACCATGAGTGATTGAAATCACCCAATATGATTAGTTCAATGAGATGCACGTCCTGGATGATATAAATTGTGTAGTATGATTAGTTCAAAACTTAAACATCTTGTTTTGACTCAATCTCACTCCCCCTGAGTGTATGTGTAGATGGCCACCAAGCAAGCATACACCCTTATAGGATGCGACGCAAGAAAACAAAAATACATCAATGAATATTACAAAAATTATTACAACATAATCAATTCTACCCAATCTTGAGTCTTAAATTTTTATTAGCTAGTGCTTGATATTCCTGAAAGTTAGTACATATACAAAATAAAATATATTGTAAATACAAGTAGACAACAAAATGTGAGCAATAATATTTATTATCATTAAAATTATAAACTCATAAGCTCGAGTTACAACACTAGGGACCATGATGGCCTGAGATGATAGAACCATGGGATCTTGATCGGGTCTATCATTCATTCCCCCACCATCTACTTTAAATACAAGATGGTGAAATTTCTAATTTTAAATATCAATTCTTTCAAACCCTTTAAATTACTAAATCCATTATGCTACTATATGCCAGATAATACATATTTATATGTATCTAATTAACAACTAGCCTTAATCAAAAGTTCTCTCTCATTATCAGGAGTGGTAATTAACTATAGGGGTTTGCGCTTATAGGAAACTAGAACTCAGATCATAACGTCCTTACAAAATGAAGGTAAAATCTCTAGGTAGTGTCTTATCTACAAACTCATATGCCTTCATAAAATTTACTTAAAAACTTATTCAGTGAACACCCCCCCCCACACACACACATACACACACACACAAAAAGAAAGAAACAACGGGCATAGGCTGGGGGGAATTTTTAGAGCCCGTAGATTTCTGACGACTTCGCTGGAAATTAGTTTCTCTTTCCATCTTTGACTAGTTGTCTCAATACTATAGTAACAACTATATCAATCCGTATTAAAATTTTTAAATCTTTTAAAATGATCATTTAATAAATCAAAGTTTTGAATATTCTAAAATGATCATTCAACAAATTCATTTAGCATTTAGTATGATTTTTTTTTAAAATTCATTTTAATTTATTATGTATATTGACTATTTTTTATCTATTTTTATTTATGTGTTATGTGTAAATCTTTGTATTTCAAAAGTGTGGGGTGATGTATCAGATGTTGATTACTAACCCTTACCTTTCATATGTGTAGATGGATATACATAACACATTAGTTACTATCAAATTGCGATGTGGAGCCAACATTTAACTAGAAAATGCAATCATTAATACTAGAAATGCTGGGGTTACCATCCAGTTTGGTAGTCTCGACTTCCCTGCTATTGTTGCAAGGTCTATCGCCATTCCTACAAATGGCGTTAATATTGAAAGGCCCATCAGGAGGCCTCATTCTACCAGACTTGCCACATGTCGTGGGCATCTGCCAATGCCACAACCTACTACTGAAGAATCTCAAAAGAGGGTTTCTGTGTTTGAAAGGGTGTCATAGCATGAAGCGCCAACCACCAATTGAATTATGATTGGCGGAAGGATATCTATGGTGACCACTAACACCACAACTCTATCAATCGGGTTACTTGCACCCAGGAAGAATGATGTTGAGACCTCCTCATCTAGAGGAAGGCTCACAAGAAGGAATAGGAGAAAAAAATGCTGAATTTTGATCTCAGCAACAATTTTCAACCCATCCCTCTAATCTAATAGCCTAGGAACCAGAGGCAACCATTCCCACCCGGAATTGGTTTGTGAGTCTGAAATTGATAAAAAGAAATATCTCCACTGCTAAACTTAATAAGTCATTTTGGGAAGAATAATTTGAAGTCCCAGCTCCTCAGAAGAAAAAGGAACCTAAATTTCTCTCAGCCTGGGTCTACAGGATCTTAAAGACTATGAATGAGAGAAGACTGAAAAAGAGAAGATATCAGTAGCCATTGATGGTTGAGACTAGGAGAACTTCACCAAGAGAATGCTTATCTATTATGGTGGAGATAAAGAAAAAAAAAGTCTCGCACGGTGAGTATCGGGCATGACACCTGCACCTTAGGCTCAGGGATTCGCCGCTGAAAGGTCCCGACAAAAAGGAAAAGAAATATGGAGGCCAAAGCCTCAAACATAAGAAGAAGGAAGAATTCATTTGGGTGTGACATCCAGTGTGGCTTCTTGGAGATCCGCCCTTGCCTACAAATAACATCATAAATGGGTCCCAAAGAAGGCCAACAACGTCGCATATTTTGGCAGTAGGCACCTTGGAGATTCCTCTAGGGGATGCCGTAGCTCACTAACTCCACCCAAAGAGTTATACAACTTTGACCGCAGCCCATAAGTTGAAGATGTTTTATTGCCAAATTAGGAACCAAAAATCCAATGGCATCGCTGCTCGAAGATCCGAGTACTAGAAGAAGAAGAAGAAGAAGACATGGAAGAAAATATGGAAGAAAGGAATAACACCTTGGACATGGAAGTGGTCTACATGGTGAGACACACCAATGCTGATGATGAGGCATACTATGATGATGTTGAAGGCGATGACTATTGGCAACCTCTACCTAGGCATGCACACCGGCATCTCGATGAAGTTGGGTCCACCACTGGTGGAGGTGGTTATTCCTAAGGTGAGGATGAAGTGGAGGAAGTAGAGGGGAATCCCCTCGTTGATAAAAATATCACACTCACCGATATAAGAAGGTAGATGAGGGACAGATGAGTGCAAAAGATAGAAAAATATCTCAGTTAAATGAGAAGATGACTGAGATGATTGCTCAGATGGGGGCGATGATGCAAATGATATAGAGGACTACTGTTATTGGTGCCATGCCTAATCCTCCTACTAATCCTCCATACTTCTAAATGCCTCAACTCTCAGGAGTATGAGACACTCCTAAGGGTGGTAATGAAGTCAATAATATTATTTGCCAACCCACTCCATAAAATATTACAAGTACTTCTAAACTTATGACCACTACACAGTTTGAAGGGATTATCATCGAGAAGATCAAAGCTATTATAGTCATTGATCAATCAGAGAATTTGGTGGGCAAGGGTTGCTCGTACCCTGTTGAATATGATCAAGTGCCATACCCCAATTACAAAGCTCAGCACTTTTAATGGTACTAATAACCCGACAGCATTTGGCACAATTTAAGGCTACATATAGGAATACAGGGGGAAACGATGTCTTAATCTTTCGATAAGTTGTCAGCAGTTTGATAGCAACTGCTTTCAAATGATACGCTGAACTGCCAAACAATTCTGTGAAGACCTTCACAGAATTGGAAACTATGTTCATGAAGAGATTTGCCAGTGCAACTGATAACGATTATTGACCTCTCTTTGGATAAGAGGTAAAAGGAAGAATCAGTGACTAAATACATCACTCGCTGGTATAATTTAGTAAGAAATGAGAGAACAACTTGAAGAAGAGCATGCAGTGCAATTACTGATGGGCAACATCGATGATAAGATGTAACCCTTCCTATGTATGGATATAATTAGCACATTTCAAGATCTGTTGAATATAGTGGCCAAGTTTTAGAAGCTGAACTTGTCCAGATCTGAAAATCACTTAGATAAGTCCAAGAAGGATAAAATCACAGGTGCTAGAAGAGGTGAGGCCGACTCTACTTTCGTCCCTAAAGCTGTTATAGAAAACAGGTGATTTACAATGTTCACAAAGGCAAGCAACCAATGCAATATGAAAAAAAAAGTCTAAATAAGTCTAGAATCCTAACCCCCAACCAAAGCTGATACTTGTGGGGAATGATAAGCCACAAACTTATCAGGGTGGTAGAGAATGACTGAGTTAAATAATAGGAACTAATGATAGAAAATTCCCATCCCTCAAAGAAAAATTGAATAAAAATATTTATTCAAGAGGGAGAATGTCGCCAAGTTGTTTCGACAGGCACTGAAAGAAGCCTTAGAATTACCGGAATGCAAGAGGCCTAAGGAGTCGAAGCACACTAGTGACCCAAATTATTACCCATACCATCGGGTAATAATCCATCCTATTCAAGATTTCTACATCTTTAAGGACTGGGTAGAAAGAAAATACTGAAAAGGGGAACTCACATTATCGGACAATATATTGACTCATCCTAGGAAAGAATCAACACGTGTACTTACGTCCTCTTTCATACCCTCTATTAAAGAAACAAGAAGTGAAAAAGATTTGATTCAAGAAGAGCAGTGGTAGAATGCAGTCTCTAAGATGACTATAAAATGCTAAAACAACTTGAAGGAGTTCCAGAGGTGAAATAAAAATCTCTTATTGAGTTGGTGATAGATCCTATTGAAAGTACGAGATGTGCCAAGAAGGGGGGGGTGAATTGGAAATTTTCAAAATAAAGAAATAATTATAAACAAGTGTTCTAATTAATTTTTTTTTTAATTTTTTAAACAAAACTTAACTTGAAGTGGAAGTAAGTGATTAAAACATGATCTATAATAAGTGGTGAAATTTTAAATCACACAATACAGATCTAGAATAGAATTTTCACCAAGCAGTTATAGAATTTGTAAGATGCAAAACATAAATAAAGTGTTGTAAATGGAAAAAACACATCAGCAGATTTATAATAGTTTGGTCACTTGATCTAAGTTCACTCCCCAGAGTTCTCCACTCTGAGAATTTCACTACTCAAAAGTAATTCTCCTTCTGCCCCCACAGCAAGGCAGAGAAGCCTTTAGAAAACCTCACTTTACCCCAATATGGCGGAGAACCGAATGCTATGTCATCCTCCCGGTGATGGCAGCAAACCTTCTAATTTTTCTCCCTCCTAGAGAAGGAAGAGTACCTTTGAGGATACAAACCTTGAAGGCTCTCCCCCTTAGAGAGCTCCCACAAGATTTTCTCGGGCCATAGGAGGAGCAAGAGTGTAGTAGGTTTGGAGCAAATGTGTGATCCCCTCACACTCCTTCTCCCTCACAAACTTGTTGATTCTTGTTGAATCTTGATTAGGTTGTTAAACCTAAGCTAATATCCAAAGGCTAACTAAGATGAGGGGGGGGGGGGTTAATTTGTTCTTTTTAAAATTATTATCTTAGATTTTAAAAGTGAAACTGGTTGATTCATAAAGCAAGTTAATTAAAGTTTTTAAAATAAAACTTTTCAACCACAAAAAATAACTTGTAGTAAATGAAATATGGAATGTAAATAACACAAAGATTTATAGTGGTTCGGTCAAGCACGACTTACATCCACTCCCTGAAGACTCCCTCTTATGGTATTGCACTATTACCAAAACTATCTCTCCTTTTTCCCCCACAATAAGGTGGAGAAGCTTTTACAAAAACTTTCTTCCACCAATCCCTGGTACAACAGAGAACCGTCATCCTTTCACACCCTCCAAGTGTAGGCAGAGAACCTTCATCCTTTCACACCCTCCAAGTGTAGGCAGAGTACCGTCGGGTGTTCACACTCTACATGTGTAGGCATAGAACCTTCATCCTTTCACACTCTCCAAGTGTAGGCAGAGAACCTTCATCCTTTCACACCCTCCAAGTGTAGGCAGAGTATCACCGGTTCTTCACACTCTCCAAGTGTAGGTAGAGAAAATTCATCCTTTCCACTTCCCAAATGTTGGCAGAGAACAAAATCTTATCCGAAGATCTTCTCATGAGTAATCTAGAAAGACAAGAGGAAGAGTTATAACCACAATTACAAGGAGATCTTTACCTTTGAGAAACCTTATGAACCCTTCACACTCCACTTGCAAGAAATTTCTCTCAAACACTTTCTCACACTCTCCTTCAATTTACCTTAAAAATTATGTAGACAAGACTCTCTAACGTCAGGTTTAGTGGACCTTTTATACAAAAGACATGAAAAACTGTCCAGAAAATTGAATTTTTCAATTTAGAGCATACACGATCGTACTGTAAGATCGTATGTTCCTACATACAAACAATTCAAATACTATTATGTACGAACCTACTATGAATTGATACAAAATCATTTAATACCCGATCATCATCCAGTATGAACTAAGTTTGTCCGGGATGAACAGTTAGAAAATTTTATTTTCGTCTATACGAAATGTCAAGATGAAATGAGCGAGAATAGACCCGAGACGTTCATCCTAGTATGAAAAGGGGATCGTCCTGTACGATCCAGACTTAGAATTTTTTTTTGTTCGAGAACAAAATAGAGGCGTTCATCTCTGTACAAAAATTTAGATTTTCTCGTACAATCTTTGTCCGAGAACAAAATAGAGGCATTCGTTCCTGTATTAAAACTGAGATCGTCCCGTACGATCAGGACTTAGCTTGAACAAAACCAAGACATTCATCCCTATATGAAGGTTTGATCATCCCGTATGATTAGTTCTTGAGAACAAAATCGAGATGTTCTTCCTTATACGAAAATGGGATAGTCCCGTACGAACCATTCTTAGAAAAAATAATTTCATTTCTGTTCGTTCCATTGCTTGTTGGGAAAAAATAACTGATCAGATCATCCCATACAAAGTTATATCATTCAGTACAATCAGTTTAAAAATATGAATTTTAAAACTCTCCCCTGGTGTGTGTGTGCTCAGTTACTCAATTACAATCACACTCTATCAGACTCAATAAAATGAAAAATACATAATTCAAACATAATAAACTCTAAACTGATCTTGATTTGAAGTCTTCAATAATCTGGAGTATGATTTCTCTAAAATGTTAGTACACACAAGAGCAAAACAATTCTTCCAAAATGTGTTAGGATAAATAATAATCAAATCAATAATATTTAGAATCATAAAAAACATACAAGTTGCAAGAATATCTAACATGCAAAACTAAGTAGCAACTATCTCAATAAAACTTACCTTCTCCTTCCTATCACTAACCCAAAATCTCATCAAGTAGCTCCCTCTCAAGAGTTCCCCTTCTTGTCACATTCCTCTCTCTTATTATGTTTCAAAAGATAAAAGTATCATATATAAATCAGGCTCCACGAAACCCTAAATTTTTAATTCAGTCATTTATATTCATATATTACGATCCAAGATTATACAATATTATCAGTTCAAAATAGCCTTTGTCCTGGTACGAAGGAGTATGAGCAAGAAAATTTTTTGAACAATATTATATAGCACGATATAAATATCGTCTAATATGATATGTTATATTTCTTCTATTCATACAGGACGAATGCTGGGATGACCAAAACTCTTCTATGTTCATCATCTGATATGATCCAATTCATATAGTATGATATGTTAAAAGCTTCAGGTCGTCTGGTATGATGTTTACATCATCTAGCAGGATTAGTTAAAAAATTAAGGGATTGTCCGGTATGATGTTTGGGATGATCAAAAATAGACTCAGTTCATCGTATGGTACAAACCATGTCATACAGTACGATCACCAATGAGTAATTAATCCTTTATTTAATTGACTAATCATGAGGGTTAATTTAAGTAAGTATTCAAATATTTGTATTGTACGATTCGATTATACAGTATGATCAATTCAAAATTCAAGATTTAAAAACTTAAATTAATTTGGCGGCTAGGGTTTCAAATTAAAAACACATTGTACAATATGATAATGATCGTAAAGTATGATTAGTTTGCATGTGAAAAAAAAAGAGAATAGTGGCCCTAAAGGCAAATGATTTAGAAAGTGACAACTTTGTAGTGGAGCATGATGACAACAACGAATTAATGACACGATAGCTCAAGAGTTTTTTTTAAAGGAAGCAAAGGCATCATCAACAATATTGGAGAAAAGGTAAAAATAATAAAAATTTTAAAGTATCATCTAGCATGATATTTTTTGAATGTAAGAAACCAGGTCATATTCAATAGAATACCCCAACCTGAGACTCACCCAATGATGGAGAAGGGTGAAGAAAAGGAAAACTTCAGGAAGGTGAACAATAGGACACATAAAGCATTTTGGGTCGACTCTGCCTAAGAATCATCAGAATAAGAAGCAGATGAGGAGGTAACAAACTTGTGCCTTATGACTAACAATAATCCTCTCAAGATGAGGTATGTAAACTTTCTTACAAAGAATTACTTATTATATAAAAAAATTCATGATTCATATATGAAATTAAAAAGGATATATGCAAAAATGAACATTGATTTTATTACTTTGTAAAAAGATCATATTAATTTGGTAAGCAAGCATTCTACTTTAGATAGCAATCATATGACTTTACTTGATGAATATGATGCATTAAATAAGAAGCGTTTTGATCTATCAAATGCATATGATTCCTTCAAAAACCCTGTATATTGAATAGAAAAAATCATTCAAAGACTTAGAAGCATGTGCATCAAGAATAAATGAAAGTGAGCGTGCATTGAAAATAGAAGTATATGCTCTAGAAAATACAAATAAGTTTCTGCAAAAAAATAAATAAATAAAAGCACTTCAAAATAATAAACCATCGCCTACCTTGGCATAATTTCATAACCCCTCATCACAGCATACATCAGATAACCCCAGGAAGAGTCACCACAACCCACTTAGATAAGTAAATCAATTTCCTGGTGTTAGGTGTTACTCTTATAGCATGTTAAGACATATAGCTCACACTTGAACTATTCACCATATGACACAATTAGTGTGGAGGCCAAAATTACATGCATCACAACATAACATGCATTCATATCATTCATTCAAGCATAAGGTAGAACCTAAACTCACTTGGGTTCCTAAATCTAATGTTTAAGTGACTTTGTAGGGGTGCTCTCACAAAAGACCTAGTGAGAACATGTGATACCTAGATAGTGGATTCTCAAGGCATATGACTGATGATTTAAAGTAGTTCATCACACTATAGGCAAAGTCTAGAGGTAAGGTAACACTGAGAGACAACACTGCTATGAATGTGGTTGGATCAGGTATAATTGGAAACTTAAGCAATTTTAAAATTTAAAATATTTTACTAGTTGATGGCCTAAAGTATAACTTACTTAGCATTAGTCAATTATGTAATAAGGGTTTTGACATTAAATTTCTTTTTGCAAAATGCATGATTAATTTAAATGGCAAACTAGTTTTAAAATAAAAACAAACAAATAACATTTATAGGCTTAACTTGAACTGCATTGAATATTCAAATTCCTTATGTTTGAAAATAATTATTGATGATTCCTAACTATTGCATAGGAAAATATGTCATATAAGCATGAAGACCCTTTGGAATATTACCTAGAAAAACTTAGCTAGAGGCATCCCTAAGTTAGATTTTGCTAAGGACCACCTATGAGATGTCTGCCAACTAGGAAAATAAGTTAAGTCTTTATTTCATTCAATTAAGGACATCAACACCTCAAGACCACTACAAATCCTTCATATTGACCAATTTGGACTAAACAGTACAACCAACTTAGGGGAAAAGACATATGGATTTGTAATAGTATATGACTTCTCTAGATTTACTTGTGTTAGATTCCTAGCACATAAGAGTGAGTCATTTGAAGAATTTATAACTTTCTCCATCTAGATTCAAAGAAAAATAGGATAAGAAATTTCAACCATTCATAGTGATCATGGTGAAAAATTTGAAAATGATAGGTTTGAATCTTTCTATCAAGAAATAGGTATATAACATAACTTCTCTATCTCTAGGACCCCTCAACATAATGAAATAACTAAAAGAATAAATAGAACCTTGGTAGAAGCTACAAGGGCCATGATAGCTGAATATTCACTCACTAGATACTTCTAGGCAGAAGTAATGAATATTGGTTGTTATATTTTAAATAGGGTGAATGTTAGATCCAAATAAAATAAAACAACCTATGCGCTACTTAAGGGTAGGACACCCAATCTTTCTCAAGTGTTCATTTTTAGGTGTAAATGCTTTATTCTAATCAATGGAAATTCACCCTTACGAAAATATTATTCCAAGTCCGATGAAGCTATCTTCTTACGTTACTTATCTGTAGGTAAGGCCTATAAAATTTTTAATAAGATGACCCTAAAGTAAAAGAGTCTACCCATGTGGAATTTGATGAATCAGATATGTCCTATTAATCTAAACCTGAAGAAGAAGAAGAAGAAGAGTTCATTCAAGGGGTATAATCCATAAACATAAAAGATAGAGTAGAACCTCATGAGCAACTCCTTAGAGAATGGTGATATTCTTCTAGTCATCCAAAAGAACTAATCTTAGGAGATCCTTCTGAAGGTGTTAGAACTAAGCATAGACTTAGGAAGGAAGTTAGTCATTCTGCATTGATCTCTATAATAAAATCCACCAAAATAAAATAAGCCTTAGATAATGAATTATGGATCCTAGCAATGTAAGAGGAATTGAATCAATTTGTGAGGAATGATGTATGGGAACTAGTTAAAAGATCTAAGGACTAGAGTATTGTAAGAATAAAGTGGGTGTTCAAAAATAAAATAAATGACTCCATAATGACAGTGAGAAATAAGGCTAGACTGGTAGCTAAGGGGTATAATAAAATTGAAGTAATAGACTTTAAAGAAACCTTTTCCCCTATAATTAGATTGGATACCATAAGGGTACTACTAGCTTTTGTTTGCTTTAAGGGATTTAAATTATATCAAATGGATATTAAGAGTGCCTTCCTAAATGGGATAATTAAAGAGGATGTTTATGTTGAATAATCCTCAAGCTTTGAAAATTCATAATTTCTGAATCATGTATTCAAGTTAACAAAGACATTGTAGAGCATAACATGAAAGGCTAAGCACATTTCTACTAGATAGAGCCTTTGTTAAGAGTAGCATAGACACCACCCTATTCCTTAAAAAGGTAGGAGAAGAATTACTCATTGTCCAAATTTATATTGTTGATATCTTATTTGGATTCTCAGATAAAAACAAATGTGATGAATTTTCAAAAATAGTGAGTAGATAGTTTGAGATGAGTATGATGGGAGAGATGAACTATTTTCTTGGATTTTGTATAAACCAGATAGATGATGAAACCTTTATTAGCCAATCTAAATACATTAAGGACATTATTAAGAAATATGAAATGGACAATACTAAAGTAATAAACACTCCCATGAGCTCTACTATTCTGTTAGATAATGACCCAAATGGAAAATCAAGATATTTAAAAAAAATATAGAGGGATAATTAGATCACTTCTTTATTTGACTGTCAGTAGACTGGATATAATGTTTAGTATGTGTTTTTGTGCTAGATTTTAGACTGATCCAAAAGAATCTTACATGAATGTTGTTAAGAGAATCCTTAGAAATATATTAGGCACCCAAACCCTAAGTATATGGTAACCTAGGCATAGTTCATCTTTTGAAATCATAGGATATTTGGATTCTAATTTTGCAGGATATAGGGTAGATAAGAAAAGTATATCATGAACCTGTCAGTTTATTAGCCAATCATTAGTTTTCTAGTCCAGTAGAAAGTAGAACTTGGTAGCCCTTTCAATCGCTAAGCGTAATACATTGCTATAGAAAGCTGTGTTGCTCAAGTCTTATGGCTAAATCAATAAATTCTAGATCTTGGACTGCCTGTAGGCATCATTCCTATCATGTTTGATAATACTAGCACCATTTATATATCCAAAAATTGAATTCAACACTCCTCCATAAAGTATATAGATATAAGACATCACTACATAAGAGATCATGTAGCCAAAGGAAATATAGAATTATAACATATAGCTACTGGAGACCAATTGATAGACATCTTCACTAAACCCCTAACCAATGATAACTTTATCACCTTGAGGACTAGACTAGGTGTTATAGACATTCATGCTTAAAACTAGATAAATCAAAAAATTTATCATTTAAAATCAGTCATTCATATGTATTACAGTGTATGTGTATATTGATTTAGGAGAATACATTCAACTTTCCACACAAGGTAGTAGACCCCACTCTATGGCCTCTAGATCAGCTTTTAATTGGAGTGTTATCAACCTTATCATATAAAATGTAGTTCTAAATTAATATTAACCCTTAGTCCACTCTCTAAAGCATAATAGGAAGGTTATCCAGCACGTTCTTTGGACCTCCATCATTCCCAAAGCTAGAGACTTTGTAAACCTCACTCCTTTGCTTCCTACAATCATATCTTTATAATACTAAATACCAAAATTGATGAAGCACAAATGATCATTGACTATATCCAAAACTTAACTCCTCTTTGACTTTCCACAACCAAAAGAAAGCAAAATGTCGCACTAGGATACGCCATAGGCTATGTGTTAGATAAGAAATACCAAATAACTCCTCTTTTATATGGATGCTTTCTTCCATGTTATTTTCCATTGGGGGCAAGAACCTGATAAGCCCAGTTTTGATGGTGAAGGGGGAGCTGCTCTTGCACCAGTACCAGCTCCTGTGGCACCTAAACTAGAGCCAGCACCAGCACGTCATTTCTCTTCATATGAGGAGATGGTTAAAAAATTTGAACGCCAAGAGTCTCGTCTGGACCAACAACACCAGCAACATGACAAAGACATGGTATGGTTTGGGAATCAATTCTCCTCAATCCAACAATAAATGTACTCCATTTATAATTATTTCCAGCAACAATCATCACCACCTAATCAGGATCTGTCTTACTTTTAGTGCTTACTTGTTATGTTTTATTATTTTTTAATGTCTAGTAATGTTCAGCTTTTTTTTACATGTTCCTTATCTTTTTGGTGATGTCAAAAGGGGAGAAAATGTATGTTGAGTTATATATATTTTTAAGAAAATTATGTCTATATTTTTATTTATGTTATTTTATTTCTTTGTATTAAAAAAATTTAAAAATTAGGAACCCCTAATTTTTAAATCTATCACCAAGTGAGGGGGAGCTTAGGAGAAGAATTTTATTTTACCCTTCAACCAAAACTATTTTCCATCATCAAAAAGGGAAAGATTATTGCAATTTAGGATCTTTAGTATGTGATTTTGGTGATGACAAATATTATTTATTAAATTGTTATTTTTTTCAATAGATATTTTGGATATCCTTTTTGTCTGTGAGCATTAACATTGCAGGTAAAATATACTCTACTTAAGGCTACTGGAAACTCAAGATTGGGTAAAATAGGATGTCAAGTAAAAGAGTTTGTACTTTTAATTATTTAATTATTTTATATTTCTTAAGTCTGGTTACAAAAGAGTGTATGCAATTGAGTGATCGTGCACACAAACACAAGGGGAGTGAGAATACATTAAAGTTAAAATTTTTGTACTAATTGAACTATACGATTAGTTACTTAGAAAATATTTTAATGGATAATTGAATTTTTAATTTTCTATAAGCTAATCATGCTGTACAATATAGATCATAGTGTATGATTTTTTTCGATCAATAAACCATAGTTGGTAGATAAATTAAGTAAGATATTTGAAAATTAATTTTAAACTAATCTTGCTGTATGATCCTAATCATACTGTACGATCTTTTGAAATCTTACTTAAATTATCCACCATAATTAGTCAATTAAATAATGGTTTAATTAATGATTGATGATTGTATTGTACAATCTTGATTGTACCGTATGATTAACTGAGTCAAAATTTGGTCATCCCAAATACCTTACAAAACAAAATCATGATTATTAAAATAATCATAATATACGATGTTTACATCGTACTAGATGATGAAGTGGAATTCAAATAACTTTATTGTATTATGAGAATAGTATAGGATGATTGACATAGATGAGTTTTTAATTGTCCCATGGATTGTCCTATAGGAATAGAGAGAAATTGAACAGATCATCTAAAAAACTATTTGCATTGTACTAGATGGGTCTAGTTTTTAAATTGTTCTTGTTGCACAAACTAATATTGTATTGTACGAACAAAGATGGAAAACTTGAATTTTTAGGGTTCTTGATGACCAATACTCAAGCCCTGTTATAACTCTTCTTGAAATAATGTAGAGGTGTGTGTGACTGCTGAAGGTACTATGAGAGAGAAGCTTTTGAGAGAGATCCGGGATTTGAGAGGAAGGAGAAGGTGAGGTTGAGCGAGAGGGAGAAGTAGTGTGAGGGGATCACACAATTGCTCCAAGCTAGCTAAGCACCTTTGCTCCTCCTGTGGCTTGGTGAGTCCTTGCAGTTTTCTGTTGGGAGAGTGTCTTCAAAATTAAGTCCTCAAGGTTCTTTGCTTTCTCCATGAGGGACATAAAGGAGTTGGGTTCTCTGCCTTCAGCAGGAGGATAAAAAAAGAGCTATGGTACTCTGCCTTCTCTAGGAGGGAGAAAAAGATTGGAGGTGTATTGCCATCACCAAGAGGGTGACATAGCTTTCGATACTCCGCCGCATCAGGTTTTGTGGAAGGGATTATGTAAGGGCTTCTCCACCTTGCTATAAGGGAAAAAGGAGAGAACTCTAGGGAGTGGACATAGATCAAGGTTGATTGAACCACTATAAATCTTGTGGTGTTTTTTTTTCTTTTTGCATTTATTTTCCTTCTATAATTTTTATTATTATATGCAAGTTAAACTTATTGATTTCAATATTTATAATTAACTACACTTACGATGGATTGAGGCTTGCAATAAGAAAAATTGTATGTATTAAAAAACTGCAGCCATATATTTTAGCACCAAGAAAATTATTTTCCATTTGACTTATAGGTGAGAGGGCTAATAGGAAACCAGGGTAGAGAATAAATTACCTCGCTTTCTCCTCAAATTTTCTTTAACTTCACAAAATATAAACCGAGAATACTCTCCTAATCTTGTAACTGAACTACAGTAGGTAGAAATTTTTAAAATAGGCTTACCTTCAACCTCTCTCACACACACGTACAAAGCAAGAAAAAAAGGGAATCAAACCAATATGAGTGCCTCTTATGTCAATTCCAGCACACTCAAGCTCTGAGTATAAGTTAATCTTGGTTCTATTCTCCCTCCCACCCTCTCCATCAGATAGATGGAATGCATGCCTTGAAGACCCATATACAATCTTGTAGCATTGTGGGATTGAAGACTATTGCCTCAATATCGCACGACACCTACCATACATGCTATAGTAGCATGGTGGGAAGGCTCAACTCTCCATATTTTCTCAAACGGGGGAGAAACGGGATACTGCCAAAATTCCAAGTGATAGAGGACCTGTATTTAAACATAATTGTATATAACTTTAATAAAGAGTAGGGGACTTGCGTGAACAAACAAGGGTCCAAACTTGAAATGGACGATAATGATCAAAACCCAAAAATATTAAAATGCACAATTAAATTAATAATATCAATACTGAATAATAATTCAATCATTAATGAATAAGGGACTTATGTTGAACAAGAACTCCAAGCAATGATCAACAATGATTAAGAAGGATATATATATTCTAATTACAAGCAAATACATGAACTTCCTACAGTTGACACTAAACGAATACCCCAATCTTCAACAAGTAAAAGAAGTTTAAAGGTGAGGAATGCAATGACCTATTAACAAAAATATGTTTTAGGAGTTCAAAATAAGTACAATATACATGTGACTAGTGTTTCCTGATTGCAAAGAGGACATGATAATCAGTTAACAAGCAATTGCAAAGGATAGCAAGTAGTGAATGTGGCAATGCCCTGAATGCAACTGAAATCACTAAAGATGAGTATAATAAGCTACTTGTGAAGAAAATAGTAAACATAACACAAGTACAATGATTTAGTAACAACCATATGAAAAGAGACAAAAAATGGAAATAAAAAATACTCAAAAATCAATACCTCTTCATTACTGCAAGTAAATCCAGTAGAAAATCCGATCATTTGCTATAGTCTCGTCGTCACAGTCACCCTTATCCCTGCAATTCGGCGCAATTTTGAACAGTGACAGCAACCCATTCCAGCTCACAGAGATTGACTCTTCTACTTGAGTTGTTTATACAACCATGGGATGGAGCTTTGGCTCTCTCGCTGATTTCCTCTCCCACACGCATGAGTCACTGGTTCCATTTACAAACCCCATGCACATCCCCGATCAAACTCTCAAGCCCGACGAAGCTATTCCAAATCCTCTCCCATGACCAACCTCTGACCTCGCCACTGTGCTGATCCAGGGATCCCAAGCTGCCGACCCTTCTCTGCATCCCGACTCCTTCGATCACAAAGAGACAAATAGAGCGAGAGAGAGAAAGAGAGAGAGAGAGAGAGAGAAAGGGACTTCCCTCTACCTTGCCTTATCAAAACTGACCTACCTCCTCATTGTCGCTCGATTTTTTCTCCATCTCCGATGTTCCCTTCCTGTAGGTCTGAAAGTTACGACATTTTGAGTGGAGGCAAGAACGAGAGCCGCTCACTGTGAAGGCAACATTCTCCCTTTCGCAAGCTTCAATGACCTATCCATCAATACCGAGCTCTCCATCCTTGTCCTGCCTGACACCAAATAGCTGCATCCTATCTTCAAATAGTCGAAGCCATAACTCCTTTGCTCGAGTCATCTGCCCTAGCCCGAAGGCATACTCCCATTGCCAAACTCTAGCCGAAGCCCCTGCCCGATTCCTCTTCAATGTAAAAGGGTAAAAAACTTATTATTATTATTATTATTATTATTATTTTATTATTATTATTATGATTATTATTGTATTTTATTTTATTTTTATTTTCTAATATTATTAGTAACAAATTATTACTATAATTATTCTAAATTATTATTGATTATTATCATTACTATTATTACAACAAAAAAGAGTTGGAAAATTCAAAAAAAAAAAAAGAGAAAAAAAACAAAAAGAAAAAGATATTAAAAAAAAAGCTAAAAAAAAGAGAGAAGGATGCTCCTCCCTTGCCTCGATCTGTGTGCCAACACCTCCGTCGCTGAAGGTATAATCTCTTAAATTCAAAATTCCAAGAGCCCACTCCCATCGTTTATCGAAAATCGCCCATACATGCCTTTATTGCACGTGGTGGGTGTTGAGATTGTTGCAACTTAGTTCTTTATTGTTGATATTCTTACAACATGTTTATTTTTCATGATTCCAATTATTGTTATTTTAATTATTATTTTCCTAACATATTTTGGATGCATTGCTTTGGTTTTGTGTGTACTAATGTTTCAGTGAAATCATACTCCGGACTGTTGAAGACTTCAATTCAAATCAGTTTAAAGTTTATCATATGTGAAGTATGTATTTTTTATTTTATTGAGTCTGAGAGAGTGTGATTATAATTGAGTAACTGTGCACACACACACGGGGAGTGAGATTAAAACTTAAAAATTTTAAACTAATTGTACTATATAAATTTACTTCATACAAGACGATTTGTTCAGTTATTTTTCTTGTCGAGCAGTCAAATGAACATAAATGAAGTTTTTTTAAGTATTGATCATATTGTACGATCACAATTATACATGCCTTCCAGAGTATGAAATGGATGGTTTCCTGGTTGCATAAAAAGATTTTTTTTTTAAAGTATGGATCGTACCGTACGATCACAGTTCGTACATGTGTTCTAGAGTACGAAATGGACGGGTTCCTCGTTGTGTAAAAAGATTTTTCTATGGATCATACATGCCTTCCAGAGTATGAAATTGTAAGGTCCATTTTCGTCCCAACTTTTCGTCCCTACGAACTTGATATTTTTCATAACTGATTATACTGGACAATGTCATGATCGTACGTATGTTGATTAGTGTACAAAATTATGGGACCTCTCTTCGTCCCAACGAAGATGAAAAATTTTCTAACTATTCGTACTAGACGAACATGGTTCGTACCGGATGATGATCGCGTATGAAATGGTTTTGTACCGATTCACAATAGGTTCGTATGTAACAGTTTTTGAACTATTCGTATGTACGAAATCCAATCGTACTGTATGAACGTGTACGCTAAAAATTGAAAATTTCAATTTACTGGATGGTTTTTTGTGTCTTTAATATAAAAGGTCCACTAAAACTGATGTGAAAAAAATCTTGTCTTCATGATTTTTCAGAGGTAATTGAAAGAGAGAGTATGAGAGAGTGTTTGAGAGAGATTTCTTACAAGTAGAATGTGAAGGGCTCACAAGGTTACTCAAAGGTAAGGATCTCTTTGTAATTTTGGTTGTCACTCTTCCTCTTGTCTTTCTAGATTACTCGTGAGAAGATCTTTGAAGAAGATCCAGTACTCTGTCGACACTTGGAGGATGTGAAAGGATGAAGGTTCTCTTCCTACACTTTGAGAGTATGAAAGAACGAAGGTTCTCTGCCTACATTTGGAGGTCTAAAAGGATGAAGGTTATCTACCTAAACTTGGAGGGTGTAAGAGGATGACGGGTTTCTGCCAACACTTGGAGAGTGTGAAAGGATGACAGTTCTCTGCCACAACGGGGATTGGTGGAAGAGAGCTTTTTGTAAAGGCTTCTCTGCATTACTGTGGGGGCAAAAGGAGAGTCACTTTAGTAATAGTGCAATACCTAAAGAGGGAGTCTTCAGGGAGTTGATGTAGGTCATATTTAACCAAACTACTATAAATCTTTGTGTCTTTTAAATATCCGCATTTTATTTACTGCAAGTTATATTCTATGGTTTAAAAACTTGTTTTTAAAATCCTAATTAACTTTCTACCTTCATCAAAGGATTTCAATTTTTAAATCCAAGAAATTTTTTAAAATTACCAATTCACCCCCCATATCATTTAGCCTTGGGACAATTTCTTAGGCTTAAAAACCTAATCAAGTTTCAACAGTGTGATGGGACCCCAGTGCGATGCCTACGACGAGGCGGGCAATCACCTAAAAGCCCAATTTCAAAGTTTATGGTGCACGAGAAAATTGCCTATACACGCCTTTTTTGCGTGTGTGGGATGGGACCTCGGTGTGATGTTTATGACGAGATGGGGTTATTTATAAGTACCTCCAAGCGGGGGAAAAAGAAAACTGCATTTTCAAATAGCTACCCTCCATGCCTTTATTGTGCATGGTGGGAAGGAATATCATGACTGCGGTGTCCTCGTCCGAGGACACCAACCATACACGCCTTTATTGTGCATGGTGGGAAGGCCTAGTTTCTCATAGTTTTCCCCTAAATAAAAGCGACGTTGAGAGGCTTCCAAAATCTTGGGTGAACATAAAACTTGACTTGGACCTGATTTGTACTTAAAAGAATAAGAACTTGGACTCAAATAAATATGAACTAATGGACTTGAGCATAAATTACAAGGACTTGTATTTGAATACAAATCAAATGACTAACAAAGGCTTGAAGTTAAATTGAAAGAACTAAGCCTGAACCATATACAAGGGAACTCAAACTCAAGTGAACTAAATATTGTGTACATAAATTTAGTTGAACTCGGACTTGAACTCTACAAGACAGTTGGGGACTTGAATTTACATTTTATTTGAGCTTCAAAGGAGAAGAACTTGGACTTTAAATGAGCGTAGACATTGAACTAAATTATGGTTTGAATAGCAAATAAATGGCATGAAGCATAACTAAATTGTCTAAGATAAGAATCATAATATGGTAAAGTAATAATGCTAATCATGTCAACAATGATCCAAAACTAAATGCAAAAGGAATATATAAGGAACTTGTGGTGATCAACTTATTGCGGGTGAAGAGATAGATGAATTCAATATCAAGTCCATCATATAGATTGCAAATTACCTTTGTAAATCATCTTTGAAGACAATGAACTCACACAATCAACCTATTTACAAGTGAGGAGGATAGCTTGATTACAAAGCCATGATAACAAGGATTTGTGAACTTAGGCTCAAATGAGCAAGTTTTGGAAATGAACAAGAATACTTGGATTTGTACTTGAATGTATCATGCTTAGACTCTAGCTCAAACGAATAATGCAATGAGCATGAATCTAATTTGAACTTGAACCTAACTTGAGTTCGAGTATAATTCAAATAAATGAGTTGTAAAGAGTTTCAATTTAACAAAAAAAATGCAATATTTTCAATGGAATATTGAGAAATTGTCACCTCAATTAAGATATAAATGAATGTATATAGAACTCATGAACAAGAAGAGTTACAGTTTAACAATATGTTCTTTATTATCACAAAGAACTTTCCTTCAACACATGAGTAACATGATGCCTCAAGTGTCCACAAGTTCATGTAAAGGAGCTTAATGGCATCAATGAAACAAGCTCCTAGTAAGTAGAGACACTTTCAGAGATGATGAATAACTTGCAAATACAATCTGCTCACAAACAGCAAGATCCCTTACCAATATGTTCAGTGCAATATGAAATGAATATTAAGACGCTATTATGATTAACCACTATTCAACAGTCGACAAATACACCGAGCTTCTACAAATCAAAAGTAAAGAATATGCAGCAAATATAAAGTTCCTACACAGTGCTGTGAAAAGTTCATCACATGTGAGTATAGGTGAGCAGTGGTAAATGCAGACATCTGTGGGCAATGGTAAAAGTCCTATTGTACATTTAAAATGCCATCTAAAAGAATGATACAAGGAGCCTGCAACAAGTGCTAAGATACTTAGACAAATCGTAATCAAGCAATGGTAAGTAGATACGCCTCTTTCCTACAAGCAGAGGGATCTGACACACAAATCATATAACTATAGTCAAATATACTGATCCTCAGGCAGGCAAAGATAACATGTCTTACGTATATTGAAACTATTTATTCAAGGTTGAAACATTTGATCCCTTATTTAAGCTAATAATATAAAATGATGATGATGGCATAATCAAGGAATTCCCCCACTGATTCCTATACGAGTTTTAAGAAGAGAAGCCAGATTAAATTATTACGGAATGAGTGAATCTCAGTTCAACCAAGTTCTAAACATTGAGTTGGAAAAGATTATTGAGGCTTGCAAGTTCCTTAATGAACAGTGGTTGTGCACCCAGTATAGTGTACACAAGTAAATGTTGAAAAGCCTATGATAAATGAACTTCTATGAACCAACATAAAAGACCCGTCAAATGTTTGAAATGCCCCTGCACAAGCACTATAATATGTATGCACATAGGTACACTAAAGGGGTAAATACACTCATAACCCGCATGGGCCCCGGTGAGCGTATAATTGGTACACACATGACTCTAGGGATGTTGTGTGGGTCAATAAGTGAATTCAAGTTTGAACCCGATCATTCTATATGGATCAATAGGAGTTGATAGGGTTCAAACTATCAAATAAATATTTGATTACAACGACCGATATATTTATTTTAATACATTCTTATAAGCCCTCAAGGCCTATAATCAAGAGAATTCACTAATAAAGGCATAAAGCCTATGAAATCCGATCCTCTGTTGATAACTCAACGGAGTCGACAAGGTTCACCCATAAAATATAAATATTTTCAAATGAAAATGAACCCAAAGTCCACCACGAAGATGGCCACATTAGATGTAGATTTCAACAGGAGGGGTTTACTTTCAAGTGCCATCCAAAAACCCATAAAACCAGAAAATCCAAACTTCCAAAAGTCATCAAAATCAAGATATTTAAAACTAAAATTAATCCATCAAACCACTTAAAGCAAAATCCATCCACCCTCCATAATAGTTTGCCAAGGTGGACAAATTAAAATTTACTTATGCTAAAATAGAGCTAATGCCTGGTCAAAAATATCACTAAGATACATTCTCAAATGATCTCCTACTAGTAAGAACATGGTATGTTTCCTCGGACTGGTAGTTTTGCCGTCAAATGACACCGCAGGATTAATTGTTATGACCCAGGGCTCTCTGAACTGAGTTATTTTATCGCCAAATGGCACCAAAAAATAATAGTTATGGCTAGATCCAACACGCTCCTTAGTGGCATCAAATCCTTGATATATGAATCAATTGGATATGATTGATATGGTACAAAGCCATTTGCTAGCTAAGATGGATTCAAATTTGTCCCTTTAGACAAACATTCACCCCAGTCTACAAGGTACCCTTGGACAAAGCAACCCATGGTTGCTGACAAGGATCCTTCTGTCAGGTTGGGTCAACTACCTCCTCTGACTAAGTAGATTAGGGACCATGATGGTCCAGGATGACATAACTATGGGATCTTAATCGGGTCCATCATTCATTTCCCCACCATCTGCTTTAGGTGCAAGATAGTGCAATTTTCAATTTTAAATATCAAATCTCCAAATCTCCCAATCTTCTAAATTCCTAAATTCTCTAACTATTTCAAATATCTATGCTACTACTATATATAAGATACCATATATTCTCTACGTATCTAGATCTTAATCGGTTCCATCATTCATTTCCCCACCATCTACTTTAAGTGCAAAATGGTGTAATTTTCAATTTTAAATATCAAATCTCCAAATCTCCCAATCCTCTAAATTCCAAAATTCTTTAACTATTTCAAATATCTATGCAACTACTATATGTAAGATACCATATATTCTCTACGTATCTAATTGATGACTAGCCTTAATCGAAAGTTCTCTCTCATTATCGTGAGGGGTAATTAACTATAGGGGGCTTACACCTATAAAAAACCAGAACTCAAATCATAAATTCCTCACAAAATGGGGGCAAAATCTTTGGGTATTGTACTATCTACAAACCCATATGCCTTCCCAAAATTTACCCTGGAACTTATTCTATTAAAACTCCCCCGAAAGAAAAAGCAACAATCGAGTGGAGGCCGGGACAAAATTTTCAGAGCCCAAAGATTTTTGGCAACTCCGCTGGGGATTGGTTTCTCTTTCCATCTTTGGCTAGTCATCTCAGCATTGTAGTAACAAAAATAATCAAATTGAGCTTAAAATTTAAATTTTTTTTAAATGATCATTCAAAGAATTAGAAATTTTAAATATTCTAAAAATGATTGTTCAAATAATTTCATTGAGATAACACATTTAACAAGTATTTTAAATTTGTAATATTTTAATTGGTTGCTAATATTATCTATTTTTATTTTCTATTATATGCAAGTCTCTGCACGTTGAAAGTATAAGGTAATGTATCAGATTTTGATTACTAACCCTTACCTTTCATTCATGCAGATGGATCTATATAATACCCCAATGACTATCCATTTGGGATAAGATGCTAGGATCCAACTGGAAAATGCTATCATTGAAATTAGAAATGATGGAGCTACCATCCAGTTTGGCATCCTCGACTTCCCCGCAGTCATTACAAGGATTACTACCATTCCAATGAATGGCGAGAATATTGAAAGGCCTGCTAGAAGGCCCCAAGCTGCCATGTGTTGTGTGCATCTACCAAAACCATAACCTACTACTGAGGAGCCTCATAGGAGAATTTCTATGTTCGAGAGGCTACATAACCTAAAGCCCCAGCCACTAAGAGGATTATGACTGGTGGGAAGATATATGTGGTGGCTAAAAATATCACTTCCCTGCCAACTAGGTTACCTGCACCCGAGAAGAATGATGTTGAGGCCTCCTCATATGGTGGAAGGCTTACAATAAGACAGAGGATAAAGAAAATGCTAACTTTTGATCTCAGCAACAATTTTTAACCAATCACTCCAATTTATCGGTCCAAGAGCTAGAAGTTACCATTCTGACCTCAAATGAGTTTACAAATTTGAAATGGGTTAAGATAAATAGTTTGACTGGTGAGCTAAAGAAATCATTTTGGGACCAACAGCCTGATGTCCCAACTCCTCAGAAGAAGAAGGAGCCTGAAACTCTCTTAGCCCGAGTATACAGGGTCCTAAAAACTGTGAAAGAGAGGGGCTGGAGAAGAGAAAATATCAGCAACCACTGATGGTCGAGACCAGGAGAGCTCCGCCAAGAGAACTCTTATTTGTTATGGTGGAGAGAAAATAAAGAAAATATATCCCACGTGGTGAACATTGAGGCATGACATCAGAACCATATATTTAGGGATCCGCCACCGTAAGGTCCCAACAAAAAGGAAAAGAAGTATGGAGGCCAAAGCCTCACAGAGAAGATAAAAGAGAAAGAAAAACTAATTTGGGAGTGATCTCCGATACGGCTTCCTGGAGATCTGCCACCATCTACAAAGAACGTCAGAAACGGGTCCCAAGGAAGGCCCAAGACGATGCCAAATCTGATGGTCGACACTTTGGAGAATCCTCCAGGGGATCCCGTCGCTCAATAACTCCACCCAAAGAGTTAGCCAACTTTGATCGTAGCCTACTGGTCGAAGAAATCTTCTTGCCAAATAAAAAATTGGAGATCCAGTGGTGTCCCCGCTTGAAGATCCGAGTACTAAAAAAACATAGAAGAAGAAGAAAATATAAAAGGAGAATAATATCTTGAAGGAGAAGAAAATATTGAAGAATATATGGAGGAGAACTTAGAAGAAGAAATGGAAGATATAAATAAAACCTTGGACTTAGAGGTGGTATATATGGTGAGACACATCAATGCCGATGATGAGGCCTACTACGATGACTGTGAAGGCGATGACCGCTGGCAACCTCCACCTAGACAAGCACACTGGTATCTCCATGAAGTTAGGTCCACCACTAGCGGAGGTGGTCATTCCCAAGTAGAAGATGAAGTGGAGGAAGTAGAGAGGAATCCTCCTGATGATGAAAACACCACACTCGCTGATATGAAAAGGCAGATGAGATGATAGATGAGTTCTAAAGATAGGGAAATCTCTCAGTTGAATGAGAAGATGACTGAGATGATGGCTCAGATGAGCATAATTATGCAGATGATGCAGAGAAATATCGTAGTCGGTCCTATGCCCAATCCTCCTCCCGATCCTCCAAACCTTCAAGTTCCAAAGGTATCAGAAGTGTGAAGAGCTCCTGAAGATGGTCATGAAGCATAGAGTATTACCCGCCAACCCACTCTGCAGAACATTGCAAGTACCTCCGAGCCTGTGACTACTACACAGCTCAAAGGAATTATCATTGAGAAAATCAAGGTTATCATAGCTATTGATCAAGCAGAGAAATTAGTGGGCAAAGGTCGTCCATACCCTGCTGAATACAACCATGTACCATATCCAAAATGATACTCTATACCAAAGTTCAATACTTTTAATGGTATTAATAACCCCTAGTAGCACTTGGCATAATTTAAGACAACGTGTGAGAATACAGGGGGAAACGATGCCCTACTATACTGATAGTTTGTTAGTAGTTTAACAACATATGCTTTTGAATGGTATGGCAAACTACCAAATGATTATGTGAAGACCTTTGTAGAATTAGAAACTATATTCATGAAGAAATTCACGAGTGCAACTGAGAAGATAACAATCGTTGACTTGCTCTGGATTAAAAAAAAGGGAAGAATCAGTGACAAAATACATCACTTACTGGCATAACTTAAACATGAAATGTGAGCAATAACTAGAAGAGGAGCATGTTGTGCAGTTATTAATGGGAAATATTGATGACAAGATACAACTCTTCTTATGCATGGCTATAATTACCATATTTCATGATCTGTAGGATAGGATGGCCAAGTTTGAGAAACCAAACTTGTCCAGATCAGAAAGTCACTTTGATAAGCCCAAGAAGGCTAAAGCCTTAGGTGCTAGAAGAGGTGAGGCTTACTCTACATTCTTCTCTAGAGCTTGGTGGGAAAATTTATGTCACCACGCAGATTTTGATTTCTCCTATTTTGTAATCGAATACTGCATTGAGAATAAAGTACAATCTCGAGAGATTGACACAATATTCTACAATGGATTCAATATCAAAATATGGTTTTGAAAATTGATATTTCTATAATCAAACATAGTTCAAAGAATAACATATCATCTCAAAAGATGAACATGAAATTCTATAGAATATATTTAAAAATAGAAATACATTTTTTGAAAAAGTTTATTCATTATTTTATTTAAATATGACAAGAAGAATATTATATCATCTTAAAAGACGAACATAACATTCTTCAAGATATCCAAAAGCGAGAATGAGTTTTATAAAATTTATTATTTCTAAAGTTGAATATAACAAGTATAATATTATATTATCTGAAAGGATAATAATAACATTCTACAAGTCTATAGAGAAAGAAAGAATTCTACAAGTATAATAATAACAAAGTTGGATATTCTCCTTTCTTTGGATTCCAAATTGAATGTAACATCCCACTTTCAAAATCACTTTCACATTTATTATAATTTTCAAATATATTTACATTTACATTACATTTTATAGAGAAAGAAAGAAAATCTAGACCACCTGCAGGGTTATCCTAAGCAATTTATAGTAAAAATCCATCCCAAGCAGTTATATATTTGCAATTGAATCTAAATTATTAAGCCACACTTGACCACACTCTTCTTCATTTGGGGGCTAAGCAGCTGAAGCACCTTTAGCATTTATTTATTATTAATTAATTTACCCCCTTTTCATCTGCCCTGCATGAGTGTGGTCACCTGCAGGAAATCATATTAACAACCAGATCGCTCCTAACCTACGGGTAATCTAATCGTCAAATCAAATCACATCACAAAATGCAGTAAAAATAAGTAGAAAAACATACCAACAATTTTACATCCAGCATGCAGTGAAAATCAAGAAAAAGCCCGTCACACAGCAGTAAGAAAATAAACACCGGCCTAACCTAAAACTAGAGTCGGTTGTCCTAACAAATAAATCTAAGTGTGTGCAGTAGGTTGTGAGGTTTTGAAATGTCCTAAGTCAATCATTGGCTAAAGTTTTCTAATTGATTGAATTCTAATTTAAAGATATTTACTAATTCTAAATTGAGATGTCACTAAATTTTCTATGTTATAAGTTTCTATCCTAAAGTGTGCATGCATCCTAAGTCTAGATTTTCAAAGACTCAATCCTTATATTTTGTCCTTAAGTGTCACTACTGTTATATAGGATAAAAATTTTTGTTATTACTAACCCTTAGGACTTTGCGTGCGTGTAAAGGTTTAAGGATCTAAAATAAAACAAAAGTAATCCTAATAAAATTTAAGTTACTACAGGGACCTAAAAGGGAAGGGTTTGCGCAAACCACATCAAGGGGCCCCTAAAAGTTTTCTAAGTTTAGAATACTCACAGTCACCGGGGGCTATGACCCTGTGGTTCCGCCCGTAGCACCTCTACCCAGTTGGATAGAGGTGACTGACGTCATTAGCTCCTTATACTTTTGTCCACTCGATCAGTATCGTTCCTCGTAGTTCATGCAAATATAGAGAGGAAAACAATGAAAAATATAGATTAGAAAGCACATTTAATAATTAATACTAAAATAATTGAAGTTTACTGAAAATAAAGACGTACCTTTCTTTGGGATTGAACACCAGTTGATTGATTGCACTTTTGGAACTATTCAACACTTTTATTTTTTAATAAATTTCAACTAACTCACTCTTTAACATAAACTATTCTTCATTTCTCTTTTCAAAATTTATCCAAACTCCACTTTTATATACAAAATTTAAAATGCATCTCCACTTTTACACAAGTTCAAAAACATCATCACCTTTACACATTTCATTTTCTAACACAAACATACACTTCACATTTCATATTTACACACAATATTTTCTTAACACACTTTGCACATTTCTTTCCACTATACATTTAACTTCCATAATTCTTCCCAACTCATATACCCTTCACAAACACCTCAATTTTCAACCAATCATAAACCCTTCAACACACACACACACTCACACTTTTCATCTTTCAAAGAAACACATAAATCTCCTTCAAACAATTACAAAATGGTGTTAAACACCCTTTTACATCTTCTTTAAAACTTTCTAATTCCTTCACATAAAAGAAACATGCTATAATGATTTTCTTTCTAATTATAAACAAAACCATTCATGTCATTTTTCAATCTCAATTAAGAACAAAGCTATCACAAGTTATCCACTCTCAAATCAAACTTATAAGTTTCCCAACAAAAATTAAAGTCAATTATTTGTATATGATTGAGAGATAGAAAGGTTTAGTGGAAATTTATTTTTCTACGAACTCACAATCTATTAATAAATACATAGCATGTAAGATATAATATTACACCTCCAATACTACCATGCAAAAATGAAATACATACAATCATTTGTCCTTCGAGATATAAAAACGTGTAAGTTCATATATATATTCTAACAAAACCTTCAACGTTTCTCTTATTGTCAATGCTTATCAAAAGAAGGAACCATGAATAGATTCTTTTTTTTTCTCAGATTTTGATCAAGAAGATCAATACTCAAATACTCAATACTTGATTTTTGAAGGTTGAAGAGAAGGAGAAGATGTAATAGGAAATATACCTGGTGCAAGAGAGCTGGTGGCTTGGGTAAATCGACGATTCGCAGACGACTACCAAGGCAGGCGTTGGATCGGACGAGAGAAAGGGGCAGGATGTGTAATGTAGAGGAGGGCTGGATGTGAATTCCCTAGAAAGAGGGCTGGACATGAACTATATCAGAGGAGGGCCCCCCCCACCACCACCACAATTGAAGCTGATACTTGGGAGCAATGATAAGCCACAAACTTATCAAGGTGGTGGAGAATGCCCGAGATAGACAATGAGAATTGGTGATAGAACGTTCCCATCCCTCAAAGAGAAGATGAATAAGGAATATTCATTCAAGAGGGAGAGTGACACTAAATTATTTTGAAATGCATGTAAAGCGGGCTTAGAACTGCCTGAATGCAAAAGGCCCGAAGAGTCAAAACACACTGGTGACCCAAATTATTGCCAATACCATCGGGTAATCAGTCATCCTATTAAATATTATTACATCTTCAAGGATTGGCTTGAAATAAAGTATCGAAAAGGAGAATTCACATTGTCTGATAATATGTTGACTCACCCCAAGAAAGAATCAACTCAGGTGATTACTTCCTCTTTTGTATCCTTATTTGAAGAAAGAAGAAATAAAAAGAAGCCATCTAAAGAAGAATAGTAAGACACTGCAATCTTCAAGAGGACAGTGAAAATGTTGGAGTAGCTTGAAGGAGTTACAGGTGTAAAGTGGAAGTCTCCTATTTAACCGATGATACATTTGAAGGCACTACCTACGATACAAGCATCTACTTCTAAATAATTCCCCAATCAAGCTGGCACTTCAAATCTTGAAAGGGTGAAAACCTCCAAGAAGAAGATCAAGTTAAAGAAGTCCAAGGAGAAAATGACTGCAACTCAAAGGATTATTGACAGTCTGGCCGAATACTATCAAATTGTGAGGAGACATATTAAGCTCACTAACTTCATGTCAGAGCTTAAAATAGATGAAGCTGAAGAAATTGATGAGAATTCCCTCACGATAAAAGTATGTCGGGTCACTCAGTGACGCTAAATGTGTTAATAAAAGAAGAATACACTGAGAAAGCAACCTTTGAATCAGTTATGGTGGTGTCGCCAATGGATTACAGTTCAGAGGAATATCTATATTTTCCAAAAATAGATGAATCAGACCCTGACATAGCATCACAAATGGATACATTATCAAATGAGTTTGAGCTAGAGGAGATCGCCCAGATGCAGTTGAGAAGTGGAAAGATATTGCCACCTCTGCCAAAAAAGGAAGTCTCTAATAAAGATAAGGGGAAGGAGATAGTTGTCAATGAAGACATTATCCCCAAGGATCCTAAGAAGAAAGATGTTATAATTAGGGGAATAGATTATAATATATTATCCAATCTAAGGAAAATTCTGGTGCAACTTATCATATACGATGCTTTAGTGATGTCCAAAAACCTTCGGGAGACTTTAATTCAGGCTCTCAAAGACTCCAAAAGGTATGAGGCATATTTTGCTGAGTGTAATATGACAAAAGTCTTACAAGCTCGAAATGAGCCATTCATCACTTTCATTGAAGAAGATATGATGCTCGGAATGGCAGATCATAATTTCCCTCTATATGTTACAATAGAAAGTGATGGGATGAAGATTAGTCGAATCCTAATCAATCCAGGGTCATTCAAAAATCTAATGAGATTGAAAGCACTAAGATCATTATGCCTTGATGTGGAGTATCTTGGGTCAGATAAGCTAATGGTACATGGCTTTAATGAGAAGATGAAAAAAACTTTAGGATCATTTACACCCCCTCTCACATTTGGAGAACTCCATACAAATGCCAAATTTCATGTGATTGATGCGGATACTGCATTTAAGGCACTTCTTGGTCACCCATGGTTGTATGAGTATGACATCATCCCGTCAACACTTTATAATGCATGAAGTACCTCAAGGATGGAGAATAATTTAGGATATTCGGTGACGTCCATTCCTTTGCAGTCCATGAAGTAACAATATATGAATATGTTAAGTACTTCATTCCAAAGAAGCTGAAGATGTCGAGCTCTCTTGAGGCTCAAGCATCAAATATAGAAACTGTAAAGCATCCTAAATAAGAAAACAAGAAGAGACGGGTGGGGAGAAAGAAGGAAATGCTAACTCTCCCCAAGGCACCTTTCATTCCTAAAGAAAGGAAATACGTACCTCACCTAGGGAGTGACACGGAGGAAGATGATGTCACACCTACAAAATCCTGGAGGGTATGCCAGTCAATGACCAAGTGGAGTAGGGAGGTTAAATATTTAAATGATGATTACGACTATGACTACAACTCTATCTACATGAATATGGTGCAGGGTGTATTCTATAAAAGAATAGATAATATATAAATCTCAAATAGCATACTTGTAATCACGCCTGTTCCCTTACAATACTTCAAAGAAGTTATTCCATGAGAAGTGCATAATGTTGAAGAGCTCATGATATTCTATGTACCTCCCCCAAGAAAAAGGGTGGACCAATGAGTCTATTTTATTCAATCAGAAAACTTGAAAAAGAAATAAATCATGACTAGTTTCGTACACTCATTGATTCTAGGGAATTAGTACCTACGAGATTTCCCAGGTATAATACCAGAAATATTTAAAGAATATTATGAAAGAGTGGTAAAACTCGTTTCTCTAAACAACAAGTTCACTTCTACTTGAGCCTCTGGTATCGAACGAATCCTCACTCATTAAAGAAGAAAGATATTCTTACGTAAAAGGGTCTAGGATTCATCATACCAAAGTAACCCTAAAAGGAGATTTGCTGAGCAATCATATATGGGGAAATCAAATATGATGATGATGGTGATGAAGAGGCATACGAAATTAATAATTATGATGATCAACCTATAAAGGCCAAGCCTGCACCATAAGAAATTGAAGATGGTGGAAAGGCAACCATTATGGACGAGCTAAAAGAGGTCAACTTGTGAACTAATGAAGACCCTCGCCCAACCTTCATTAGTTCCGTTCTACTAGAAGAGAAAGTGAAAGAAATAAATGAATTCCTCTATGAATTTAGGGACGGCTTTGTCTGTACATATGCTGAGATGCACGACTTATCCCCTGATGTAGCAGTTCACAAATTTTCCATCAAATCATATGCATCACTCATCAAGCAAGCTCCAAGGAGAATGAGGCTGGAGATTGAAGAATAGGTAATTTTTGAAATAAAGAAGCTTATAAAGGTTGGATTCATTTAAAAAGAAAAATATGTCGATTGGATCGCCAATATTGTCTCCGCAAAGAAGAAGAATGGATAGATTCGTGTCTCTATTGACTCTCAGGACCTCAATAAGGCGTGTCCAAAAGATGACTTTCTGCTCATGATATCAAAACTTCTAGTTCACAACACATCCAACTATGATATGTTCTCCTTTATGAACGGATCATCAGGATATAATCAAATTAAGATGGTGCCTGAGGATGAAAAGCACACTTTGTTCAAAACACCCATCGATATTTTTAACTATACGGTCATGCCTTTTGGCATAAAGAATGATGGTGGCACCTATTAATAGAAAATGATGTATATATTTAATGAGCTAATACACCAGAAGGTTTAGTGTTATGTTGATGACCAGGTTGTTAAGAGCACGGATAAAAAAGACTACCTAAGTGATCTAAGAATTGTATTTGAGAGAATCAGAAAGTTTGATCTGAAGATGAACTCTCTCAAATTTGCTTTTAGGGTCTCCTCTGGAAAATTTTTAGGATATTTTGTTCATCATCAAGGTATCTAGATCAACCCCAACAAGATCAAGCCAATCATGGAGATGCCACCTCTAAAGAATTTTCAATAGCTTCGCTCTTTATAAGGACAACTGGCTTTCATTCGGCGATTCATATCAAACCTGTCGGGTAGGTGCTGACCATTTTAAAAATTAATGAAGAAAGACGTTCATTTCATTTGGGATGAAGAGTGTCAGGAAGCATTCGATAGTATTAAAAGATACTGTTGAATCCTCCCATTCTCACAGCGCCAATTTCATTGAAGCCTCTTATACTATAAATAATAGCTTTAAAAGAGTCTCTCAGAGCATTATAGGCCCAACATAATAAAGAAAATAAGGAGAATGCATTCTACTACATTAGTTAGAGATTGATCGGAGCATAAATCCATTATTTTCTTATCGAGAAGCATTGCCTGGCATTGATTTTTGTAGTTCAGAAACTTCGCCACTACATGTTGCCTCACAAAATCACGCTGATATCAAAAATAGATCTGCTGAAGTTCTTAATGATAAGACTAATGTTGATAGGTTATCTAGCTAGGTGAGCAGTACTATGCATGCAATTTGATATCATGAACATGCCACAAAAGACAGTAAAAAGGAAAGCCTCAGATTTTCTTGCTGTGTATCCAATCCTGGCAGACTCTCTACTCAATGATGATTTTCCCGATGAGCAAATAATGCAGGTTGAGGAGAACAAAAAGATACCATTTTGGGAGATGTACTTTGATGGGGCATCGTCGATTAAACATGCCCGATCTCTAAATATTGTCATAGCCCGAGCCGACATCGGTCTTGTTCTCATACCATCTGGAGGCATAATGAGATTTTCATTCAGTTTGACTGAATCTTGGACCAATAATAAAGCCAAGTTTGAAGCTCTAATAGTAGGATTGGAGATCGTAATCGACGTCAAAATTCAAAACCTTCAACTCTTTAGAAACTTATAACTTGTGATAAATCAAGTCTTGGGCATTTATAAGATTTGCAAGGTTGAGTTTGCTCATTACCGCCGATGGACCCTTGAGCTCTTGAAAAAGGTGTCAAATGTTAAAATAGTTCAGACTCCTCGAGGACAGAATGCTAAAGCAGATTGCTTGTCCAAATTGGCTAAGAAAATGACAAACACCAATGAGGAGAAGCTTATATTCATCGGAGTCGATAACCATCAAATCTTGGAGCCTGCTCTATTAAAATTCCCGAAGGTAGAAGAAATTATAGATTCAAACCAGCAAGATGAAATCCCAATTGACCCTCAACCTCT
The DNA here is from genome assembly GCF_001605985.2 of Dendrobium catenatum. Taxonomy (NCBI): domain Eukaryota; kingdom Viridiplantae; phylum Streptophyta; class Magnoliopsida; order Asparagales; family Orchidaceae; genus Dendrobium; species Dendrobium catenatum. Next base: position 644,254 of record NW_021318787.1, read on the forward strand.
CCATTAGATCTTTATGGAAAATAATTCAGAAGGATATCATGTAGTCAAGAGATGCAAAGCTAATCAAGCTTTAGAATCCTGGTTGCATTGCTTAGATATTGAACTTGAAGGTGATTGGAGATAATCCTTCATTAACTATTTCAAGGAAAGAAAACTCCCAGAGTATAAATCTATAGCCGCACAAATTTGAAAAACAGCATTACTATATCATTTGTCAATGATACATTGTATATACAAGCTTTTGATCAAATATGGCTAAGGTGCCTAAGGACCAAGGAATCTGATAAAGTAGTAGTAGAAGTCAATGAAGGACTTTGTGGTGCACATCAGTCAGGTTCCAAAATGGCTACTAAAATCAAGAGAATGAGTTACTATTAGCCAACAATGGTAAGAGATTTTATTGGCCACACCAAGAGGTGTCATGAGTGTCAAATCTATAGTGATGTTATACATCAGCCTCCAAATCCACTGCACCTAACAGTAGCATCCTAACCATTTGAATGCTGGGGCACTAATGTAATCGGGCTGATAGATCCGCCATCTTCAGTGGGACATCACTTCATTATGACAACAACATACTACTTTTCTAAGTGGGCAGAAGTGGTTATATTCAGAGAGATCACATTTGAGCATGTGATCAAATTCTTTTCCCATAACATTATCTACAGATTTGGTGTACCATGCCATATAATCTCAAAAAATAGTACCATATTCAAGAGTATAAAAATTTACAAGTTTATTGATCAGCATAAGATCGATTGGAGGTATTCATCAATATATAATCTAAGAGCAAATGGCTTAGCTGAGGCCTTTAACAAGATGTTACTAAAATTATTAAAGAAGATCCTCACTAAGAACAAAAGAAAGTGGCATACGAAGATGAAAGAAGTACTATGGACATACCGTACAATCTACAAAACTCCAACCAAAGCCACTCTTTATTCATTGGTGTTAGGCGTTGAAGCAGTATTGCCATTAAAAGTTGAACTACCATCACTCCGGGTAGCAATCCAGAACGATCTCACTCAAGAGTAAAATGCTCGCTTGAGAATAGAAGAGCTCAATGCACTCGATGAAGCTAGACTGATAACTTAATAAAACCTAAAAATCTGTTAAAAAAAATGATAAAATCCTTCGATCGTATGGTGCACCCTCAGGCATTTCAAGAAGGGGAATTGGTCTTGGTGCTGAGAAGGCCAATCATCCCACACTAAAAAATTAATGGCAAATTCATATCCAATTAGAAGGGCCCCTTTGTTATTGAGAAGGTGTTTCAAATAGGAGCTTATCAACTTATCAACCTGGATGGCCAGAGGCCTAAGCCAGTAATCAACAATTGATATTTAATGAAGTACCACGCATAAAATTACCCAAGAAAGTGCTATGTTTAATGTGTTATATATTTAATACACATTTATAAGCATATACATTTATATTTTAAAATTCTCTTATATATTATGAATGCATTTCAAAATCTCCCATCAGACTGGGGCCATTTTAAATATTTATTCAGGTCGTCAGCATGCAGCGTGCCAAAATTCCTAAATAAATATTTGAAATCTTGAAATATAAAGCCCATCCAAACTCCCCAACGAGATAGGAAGCATTTTAAATATTTATTTGGATTGACATCGTACTATGAGTTGAGATCCCTAAATAAATATTTAAAATATCAAAATTCCAAATTTATTCCATTCTAAGATGTCCTTGTGAGATAGAGGTATTTTTAAATATTTATTCGGGTTGACATCATGCTATACGCCGAGGTCCCCAAATAAATATTTAAAATATCAAAATTATAAATTTATTCTATTCTAAATATCTCTATAAGACATGAGGCTTTTTAAATATTTATTCGGGTTGACATCATGCTACATGCTGAGATCCCCGAATAAATTTTTAAAATTATCAATACAAATATTCTTTATGATGAATAATATAATGAATTCTTTTTCAAAGTATATACAAGTGATCTTCCAAAAGTTTGAGACACCACCTTCTCCAGCGTGTTAAGATTCAAAAGTCAGGAAAGAGACTTTTATAAATCACACTCCAATAATTTGAGCCAAAAAAGCTTGAAATCTTTCAACAGCCTGAAGCTTAAGGTTTGAATATGTGTAAAAGTATGGATCCAACATGCCCAAATATGTCCAGATCATTGGCATCTCCATCTACTCAACACACCATAAGAAATGCCATAGTAGCGGAACCCCCACTTCGTCAACCCGTCAATAGAGATTATAGGAAGTATGAAGGCTAATTTAACTCAACAAGTTCAAGTGATCATAGTCTACCAAATTCTCCTAATCGATCGGAGAATTAAAATTCTAATAGAATGAGGAGTCCCAAATAACTATTGAATGCTCGTAGGCTCTAAATCTTCAACCATATAGAATGACTCCAAATCTATTAACTTCAGTAAAATCAACATTGGGAAGTGTAATTCCTATAAGTCAAGTTTAAAGCTTAAATAGGTGTAAGAGGTCGGATCCAATAAGCCCAAATATGGCCAGATCATTGGCAGCTCTGTCTACTCAATAAGCCATAAGAAAGGCCATAATAGAGGAACCCCCATCTCAGGAACTAGAGGATGAAGAGCTATCAAATCCTAGATCTCCCGATCTGATAAACTAGAGTGACTTAGATTAAAGTCTCCTCAAGCAGTTAAGGATCAAGATACTACCCATATTTAGTACTATTAACCAAAATTGAAACCTACAAATACTTCAATAAATTCGTAAAGCACAAAGCGAGGATCAAATGAATTCTTCTTCAACAAGTTCGTTAAATCACAAAGCAAAGGACCAAAGAAAACATCTTAAAGTTCACACATAGGCTTAGACTAAACTAAGTGGATTTCATCATCAACAAGTCTGCTATGTACAAAGCTCTAGACTGATGACTTCACACCACGAATCTAGTACCAACCTAAAAGTTTTAGGTCACCAGTATCTACTCCTTCATCAAGTTCGCCAAAGAGAGAAGCATAGGGTCGAAGGTAAAAAAAAAACCCAACAAGTCAATCAAGATAACTCAGGTAATTCTCCATTAATGTCCGTAGCACAAAGCACATGGCAGAAGAAATCAAAATCTCACGACTCAGTCTAAAGATATAAAAAGAAGCATCCTGAATGATATCTACAAGTATCATTAAAGACTAGGGGTATTTTAAATATTTATTTTGTTCGACATTGCGCCGTATACCGAGATCCCCAAATGAACATTTAAAATTTCTTGCCAAAATAAGGAGAGAAGAATATGGAAGACCCTTCATAAACTGAATGTGCTATCAGCATAAAGTATATTTTGAGTAAGATACAATCAATATAAGAGACAACAAAGTCCCACCAGATGATGAATCTATAGAATTCATATGAATCCGTAGAATTCAGATAAATCTCGAATGATATCGATAATATATAATGAAAATATTACATCTATACATGATTGTGACAAAGAAAGAGATTGAGTAGTTATAAAAATGTTGAAAATTAAGATGACAGTGGTGGAAAAAGAGAATAAATGATGGTAATACTATCCACCATCGTCAATCTACAAGGTGATGCTCTAGAGGCCTAAGTACAAAGTACTCTATCACTATCCCATGGATCTCTACTTGACCATGAGCAAATGTATCAACTATACTAAAGATTATAAAAGGATTCAAAGAGCTATGAAGACACCGAGATGAACTCTTTAAGATCTTAAAAATGAAAATTTTAGTGTGACATCCAAATAAACTTTTGGAGATCCACTAAATAAAAACCTTAGTGTGACATCCAAGCAAACTTTTGGAGATCCACAAAATGAAAATTTCTGTGTGACATCTAAAACAAATATCTAGAGATCCACGGGGTCAATCAGCATACAACAAACATGGTTCGCTCTAGCAATGTGTACCATATTTATTGGGGGGAATTTGTTGACCCGTTAGCTACAGCCAAAGGAAAAGAGAAAAAAATGGAAATAAAAACTACTCAAAAATCATTACCTCTGACATACTGTAAGTAAATCTCATAGAAAATCTGATCATTTCCTATAGTCTCATCGCCACAGTCACCCTTATCCATTTTATTCAGTGCAGTTTGGAATAGTGACAGCATCCCATTCCTGCTCACAAAGATCGGCTCTTCTACTTGAGTCGTTAAATACGACCATGGGATGGAGCTTTGTATCTCTCGCTTATTTCCTCTCCTACACGCACGAGTTGCTGCTTCTATTTGCAAACCCCACGCACATCTCCGATCAAACTCTCAAGCCCGACGAAGCTATCCAAACTCCTCTCCTACGGCCAACCTCCAACCTTGCCACTGTGCTGATCAAGGGATCCCAAGCTGTCGACCATTCTCTGCCTCTCGAATCCTTTGATCAAAGAGAGAGAGAGAGAGAGGGAGCGAGAGATAAAGGGACTTCCCTCTACCTTGCCTTACCAAAATCGACCTACCTCCTTATTATTGCTTGATTTCTCTCCATTTTTTATGTTACCTTCTTCTAGGTTCGAAATTTACAACATTTTGAGCGTAGGCAAAAATGAGAGTCGCTCCCTGGTAAGGCAACATTCTCCCTTTCATGAGCTTTTGTGACCTATTCATCAAAACTGAGCTCTCCATCCTTGCCTTGCCTGACGCCAAATAGCTACATCCTATCTTCAAATAGCTGAAGCCATAACTGAAAATTAAAAAAGAGAGAGAAATAATAAAATAGAGAGAAAAAGATATTTAAAAAAAAAGAAGTTCAACAAAATGAGAGAAGCATGCTCCTCACCTCGATTTGTGTGCCAACACCACCTTCGTCGAAGGCATAATCTCTTAAATCAAAACTCTGAGAGCCCACTCCCATCATTTGTGGCGGACCGATAAATTGCCCATACACACCTTTATTGTGCGTAGTGGGATGGGACCCCGGTGCAACGCCTACGACGAGGTGGGTAATCACCTAAAAGCCCAATTTTAAATTTTGTGGTGCAACAAAAAACTGCTTATATATACCTTTATTGGGCGTGGTGGGATGGAATCCTGGTGCGACACTTATGACAAGATGGGGTTATTTATAAGTACCTCCGAGCGGGGGGAAAGCAAACTGCATTTTCAAACTGGTACCCTTGAAGACCCCATATACGCCTTTATTACACATGGTGGGAAGGAAGATCATGGTCGTGGTGTCCTCTTTCGAGGACACCTACCATACACGCCTTTATTCTACATGGTGGGAAGGCTCAGTTTCTCATAATTTTCTCCTAAACGGGGAAAATGCCGGGAGGCTGCCAAAATTTTGGGTGAATATGAGACTTTTCTTGGACCTAATTTGAACTCAAAAGAACTAGAACTTGGACTCAAATGAGCATGAACTAATGGACTTGAACATGAATTACAAGGACTTGTATTTAAATATAAATCAAATGACTAACAAAGGCTTGAACTTAAATTGAATGAACTAAGCCTAAACCATATACAAGGGAACTACAACTCAAGTGAACTAAATTGTGTACATAAAGTTAGTTTGAACTCAAACTTGAACTCTACAAGACAACAGGGGACTTGAATTTACATTTGATTTGAGCTTCAAATGAGAAGAACTTGAACTTGAAATGAGCCTAGACATTGAACTGAACTATAGTTTGAACATCAAATAAATGGCATGAAGTATAACTAAAATGTCTAAGACAAGAATTGTAATGTGGCAAAGTAATAATGCTAATCATGTCAACAATGATCCAAAACTAAATGCAAAGGAATATATAAGGAACTTATGGTGATCAACTTAATTGGGATGAATAGATGAAAGAATTCAATATCAAGTCCATCATATAGATTGCAAATTACCTTTGTAAATCATCTTTGAAGACAACGAACTCACACAATCAACCTTTTTGCAAGTGAGGAGGATAGCTTGATTACAAAGCCATGATAATAAGGATTTGTGAACTTAGGCTCAAATGAGCAAATTTTGGAAATGAACAAGAATACTTGGATTTGGACTTGAATGTGTCATGCTTAGACTCGAGCTCAAATGAATAATGCAATGAGCGTGAATCTAATTTGAACTTGAACCTAACTTTAGTTCAAGTATAATTAAAATGAATGAGTTGTAAAGAGATTCAATTTAACATCAACGTAACATTTTCAATGGAATATTGAGAAATTGTCACCTCAATTAAGATATTAATGAATATATGTAGAACTCATGAACAAGAAGAGTTGCAGTTTAACAATATGTTCATTATTATCACAAAGAACTTTCATTCAACACATGAGTAACATGATGCCTCAAGTGTCCACATCAGTGGGTCCACAAGTTCATGTAAAGGAGCTTAATGGCATCAATGAAACTAGCTCCTAGTAAGTAGAGCCACTTTTAGAGGTGATGAAGAACTTGCAAATACAATCTACTCACAAATAGCAAGATCCGCAATATGCAATAAATATTTGGATGCTCCTACGATCAACCACTATTCAACAGTCAACAAATACACCGAGCTTCAGCATACCAAAAGTAATAAATATACAGCAAATGTAAAGTGCCTACACAACTCTGCGAGAAGTTCACCACATGTGAGTATAGGAGAGCAGTGGTAAATGCAAGCATATATGGGCTGTGGTAAAAGTCCTATTGTACATTTAATATGCCATCTAAAAGAATGATACAAGGAGACTACAATAAGTGTTAAGATACTTAGTTAGCCTGTAATCAAGCAATGATAAGTAAATACGCCTCTTTCCTTCAAGCAGATGGATCTGACACATAAATCATACAACTATAGTCAAATATACTGATCCTCAGGAAAGCAAAGACAACATGTCCTACGTATATTCAAAGTATTCATCCAAGGTTGAAATGATTGATCCCTTATTTAAGACAACAACAGAAAATGATGATGATGGCATAATCAAAGAATTCCTCGGCTAATTCTTATACAAGTTCTAGGAAGAGAAAGCCAGATCAAATTATTACGGAATGAGTGAATCTCAGTTCAACCAAGTTTTGAACATTGAGTTGGACAAGATTATTTAGGCTTGCAAGTTCCTTAATGAACAGTGGTTGTGAACCAAATATACTGTACACAAGCAAATGTTGAAAAGCATGTGATAAAATGAACATCTATGAACTAACATAAAAGACCCATCAAATGTCTGAAATACCCCCACGCATGCTTTATAATATGTATGCGCATAGGTACACTAAAGGGGTAAATACACTCACAACCCGCAAGGGCCCTAGTGAGCGTATAATTGGTATACACGTGATGCCTAAGAATGTTGTGCGGGTCAATAAGTGAATACAAGTTCAAACTCGATCCTTTTATACAGATCAATAAGAGTTGAAATGATTCGAACCATCTAATAAATATATGGTTGTGATGACTGATATATATTTTCCTAATACATTCATATTTGGCCTTCAAGGCCTATAGTCAATAGAATTCACTAATAAAAGCATAAAGCTTATGAAACCTGATTCTCTATCGATAACTCAACGGAGTCGATACATTACACCCATAAAATACAAATATTTTCAAATGGAAATGACACCAAAGTCCACCCTGATGATGGTCGCATTGGATATGGATCTCAACTAGAGGGGTTAACTTCAAATACTTTCAGGTGTCATCCAAAAACCATAAAACCTGAAAATTCAAACTTACAAAAATCATCAAAATCCAGATATTTAAAATTGAAATTAATCAACAAACCACTTAAAGTAAAATTCATCCACCCTCCGTAATAGTTTGTCGAGGTGAACAAATTAAAATTTACTTCAGCTCACATAGAGTTAATGCCTGGTCAAAAAAATTACTAGGATTCATTCTCAAACAATCTGCGGCTAGTAAGGATGTGGTACGTGTCCTCTGACTGATAGTTTTGTCACCAAATAGCATCGCAGGATAAACGGTTATGACCCGGGGTCCTCTGAACTGAGTGATTTTGCCGCCAAATGGCACCAAGAAATACCAGTTATGGCCAGAGCCAATACGTTCCTTAGTGGTATCAAATCATTGAGATATGAATCAATAGAATATGATTAATAGGGTGCAAAGCCCCTTTGTCAGCCAAGGTGGATTAAAATTTGTCCACTTAGATAAACATTCACCCAAGGTCTACAAGGTACCCTTGGACGAAGTAACCCATGGCTTCCGACAAGGATCCTTCTATCAATTTGGGTCTACTATCTTCTCTGACTAAGTAGACCAGAGATCACGATGGCCCGAGATGACAGAACCATTGATCTTGATCGGGTCCATCATCCATTCCCCCACCATTCACTTTAAGTGTAAGATGGTGCAATTTTTAATTTTAAATATCAAATCTCTAAATCTCCCATCCTCCAAATTTCCAAATTATACAATCATTTAAAATATCTATGATGCTACTATATGCAAGATACCACATATTCTCTACATATCTGATTGATGACTAGCCTTAATCAAAACTTCTCTCTCATTACCAGGAGGGGTAATTAACTATAGAGGCTTGTGCATATAGGAAACCAGAACTCAGATCATAAAGTCCTAGCAAAATGAGGGCGAAATCTCTAGGTAATGCCTTATCTACAAACCCTTCTGCCCCCTGAAAAAAAACCAACAATAGGGCGAAGGTCAGGGCCAAATTTTTGGAGCCCATAGTAAGTATCGATAAACCGCTACAAATATAAACTCTTATAAGTAGTCACAAGAAGTCCCATCATGCTGTAGTATCCCTATTACTAGTGATGATGAATAATGTGCAACATGTGTTAGATCCTTCTTGCAGTCAACAGCCATTCAATGGAAAGTAGCTGCATTGATCCCTTCACATTCGATGTTGAAATACAGATGAATATACAAACCTATATACCATCAACAAAAAATAGCTGATTACCAATGATGAATGCAACACAATTGGTAGCCTACATCAACATGCAAAATAAGTAAATAATTACCTATGAATGATGATTAATTGATGTGAAATGCTCATGCTGTGAACTGAGTGGTTTACCGCCAAATGGCACCACTATTCATAGAATGGGCCCCTTGAGTATACTGTTCTTGAACCATAGAAGAATATTCTATGTACCATGTGTATATCAGGTACTGAAATGTCACTGAGACATCAAAAATGACCTTGCACTCTATCTTCTTCATGCTTTGAGGAGAATACCATGTGGTGAATTGAAGATAAGGACAGTCAATAGTTCATTAGCCGAGCCTTCGATCTCATAATCTTAGGATACCTCATCTATCACAAAATGACATCATGTTGTTTGGATGTCCTTACCCCAGCCTAAGCAAGGAATAAATGACTTGTAGATCTGATCTCCCAAAGAATGAAAAAAGGTAGCCTACATTAGAACAATGAAGTACCTCATGGCTACACCGAATGGTAAGACTATAATTCACTTGTAAGCACAAGAAGTGGATTCATAATTTAAAAAAAAAAATACATTGGCCATAGAAGCATAATGCCACACCATCAGATCTGCAATATTAGTACAAGCAGACATAAGGCGTCAATAAAACCCAAAAGAAAACCCAATGCATTTAACATCAATAGTCACATATATGTTGACCTCATTTTTGTATGAGGTCAATTTGACCCCTTCCTGGATCCTAGACCCTAGGATTCTTCTAGATTCTAGACCCTAAAATTCCTCTTATGACCAATCCAAACTTAAAATCAATCTTGACCTTAGTTTAATTCAAGCCTCAATTAAAATCCAAACTCAAATTCAAACATTGATCCTACTTCTAATTTAACTTCAATCCTATCCTATCACTTATGATCATCCTAAATGATCATAAATGATATGGATAATTCAAATTCAATCATCCAGACTTAAAACCTAGTTCAAATCCAAAATTTCAAACCAAAATTCAAGGATAAAAGGCTAAATTGTGAAAGCATTTTCCATTAAATTTTCAAACACTTCAAAACCTAGTCAAATGACCTTTGATTCAGAGTCTATCAATTGGAAATTGATATGACATATCTCTAGAGGCAACCCTCCAAATTTGAACCCATTTTGAGGTCTCTAATCCCAAAAATTGAATAAAAATTTAAAGGTTATAAAACCTTGAAATATTTACATCATATGCCACTAGACTTGCCACCCAGTGGATTTTGACCTTAAAGCTTTATCTAAAGCCTCCAATCACTTTCAGACCCTTAATCTTGACTCATTATACATTAAACTATATTTTGGTGGACTCATTTTGACTTCCGGTTGATCTAGGGGTCAAAATGACCAAAACACCACTTAAGGTTTGAATACTCATTCCAAACCAAATGACATCCAAATTGCTTAGACCACCTTCAATAATTTCAAATATCAACTCAAATATGTTGGACCCAAACCCAGACCCTAGGTCAACCTGGTGGACCTACCAGGTGGACCTGGTAAGTAAGGCAGTTTGCCTATGGACATTTATTAAATAATTCAATTATATTTGATGTGTTAATGTGATTGCCTATAGGATTGCTTATTTTTCACTATTTTTTGGCGATCTTGCATGTCGATTTTGTTTTAGACTAGATACGTAAGGCTCGAGAGGGTGTGAAAAATTTTTCTACTCATAATTAAATGTTTAAAATTTTAGGAGCTAAATAACATAAAAACATAATGAATCTAGGAAATTAGCTAGGGATCTCTCCCAGGGTTGCATGCATATTTTTGCATCTCTTCTCTCCTTATTTTAGACGCTTCCCCGCCTGTGGATAGAGTCTGGATAATCTGACCTATGAGGATGAGGTATCAGACATGGGAAGCCCAGTCTTCTAAAAAATTATTTTTAAACCTTTTTAAATTTCAAGCATACATGATTTAGAGTTGTCGACTAGCATGCATTGTATTAGAAACACATTTAAATGAGTTTAAAATTTAATTATATTTGTCTTTAGCATTTTTACCCAACATAAGTCTAAGGGGCCAATTAAATAAATCTTTAGATGTCAGCCCCTGCTCTCCAGAACTTTAATAAAAATACATCCTTACCACTCTATCATAAAATGAATAGATTCATCCATTTAAAATCGACTAGGTGTTTAGCTGGCTCCCCAATTCAGGCCAGGATAAGTCCAAATTTGTATTGCACTAGCTAAGTTCGGGTCATTGATTTTTAATACCCACTTTAGACTTAGGTTCTGAGGTTGGCTCGGGATATACGACCTCAATCTTAAGGAATTGAATCCCAAATTTCTAATAAAATTAATCATTTAAACTAAACATCTCTTTCAATCAAACTCAAGCCCAACACTTAGGATAGACTAGGGCACTTCTGAATTATTTCAAAATCCCAAGTTCATTCTACCCTTCCTTCTTTGACTCTAGAAATAAGTGTTTAATTTTGAATCATTCCTAATTAAAATTTCCAACCTCACCTCCTTTAATATCAAACTTTGAAATCTTAAATAAATTTTTTATCGCTATTTTAATCGAGAGTATTCGTGGGAAACTCTAGTTTTCTATGATGTAATTAACTACGAGGGCTTGCACTCATAGGAGATTTAGAAACCCAGAATAGATTTCAAAATCAAAATGTCCAAACCTTTAATTAATTATCTTTGGAAAAATTCAAAATTCAATGATCATTATCATCATTTTCAAATGATCAATATTGATTGATAACTTTTTTACTCGGGGAGATATATTAATTACTATTATAATGTTGATTATGAAATTAATGATCTTTTATCCAGATTAATGTATTTAAATACTCAATTAAATTTCATTTTGACCCTTTGGGGTCATAAGTGATTCGCTCCTATGTTTGACTATGATAATCAGGATGAATTCAAAGTTTTATAATTTGAACCTATTATGGAATGATATTATTGCCTCTCAAGGCGATATATTATTCATAATAAAGAGTTCAATTTAAAAACTAAAATCTCAGAAATTGATCTTTTCCCAAAGAAAATTAATATTTTTCAAAAAAACACTTTTCAATCAAACAAAAAATGGCGACTCCGCTGGGGATTAAGTCTCACTCTTCATCTTTAATAGTGGTACAAATTTTATTGCATCGGTAGTTTTGACTGCCTTTCCTTTTGTTGGTCCCTCTGCCAATTTCTTCCTTGGGTGAGTGTGGCCAACTCAATTAAGACATGTCAAAAGAGAGGTGAGCGTAGGAAACCTCTGTCAAAATCGGGCTTTAACATTTTGCCTCCAAGTTAATTGGTAGAGCGAAAGAGTTGAGTCAAATCTTTCAAAATTCTCTTATATATGTTGTAAACTTGCATGCAAATAAATCTCAAGCATGTTAAGTTTCACATTTTACAAAATTAAACTCTTTCAAGTCCAAAATCAAAGTTCCAATCTTAATCAATTTCTATATTTTATCATTACATATGAGATTATAATTCCTATAATTTCATATGTGGGATAGAGTATTGACTCCATATTAAAATTCAATTCAAGACCTCGGACCTTCCGGTAAAATAAAAAGATAAAGTCAACTAAAAAAACTTTAAGTTTCCATAAACCAAAATTAATCTTTATATCTTATCATTTTATACTGGATTATAGGTCTTATAATTCAATATACATGATAAAATATAAAGTTATTTTCAAATTCAAAGTTTTAATTGAAATCTCCTCTTTCAAATCTCAGATACTCAAATCATCTGTAATGGCCTGAAAACTACTTTTTTTAATGGACTTATACTTCTATATTAAAGGCTTGATTCAGAATAGTACATTTCAATTTGGATTGGGATTTAAGTCTTTAAGGTTGATAATGAATGGTGAAACTTTGATTGATCTAGGTGTTGAAGGAAATAAGGACACTCCACTAGTTGAGTTAGTAGTCATGGTTGAGAATGATGCCCCTCCCAATCTTAAGAAGACAGTAGCTTTCATGTTTGTACCTGGGGTACCCTCAAAGGAAGCTAATGAACAGTAAATGTCTACTGAAATTAAGACTGTGTTTGAGAAAGGATCTTCAAGTTTTGGAACTTTCTTTAGCAGTAAGAATGCTAAAAAGAATTATTTAAGGAGGGTAAGGAAGAAGATCACCAAGGCAAGGAAGATGGCTGAGTTGAAGGTTTTAACCAAAGTTTAACTTGTGGCAGACGAGGAGCTGTCAATCCCTTCCTCTTCTCTACTCCTTAAAGGGAGTCATTTCCACCCCCTCTCAGTTACTACAGGGGAGAGGAGAGTCACAAGGATAGCTAGCACTCTGCCATGCCCGGTAGATTACTCTGTGAAGAAAACTCTGAAAGAAAAATATATATATATTAAAAACATGGTTTTAAGGAATATCATCCATACATGTGCTACTCAAATAGGTAAAACCAAAGAACAGTACATGAAACATCTAAAGGGGGTGATTTCCCATAAACTTGAGAAAGAACTTCTAAAAGAAGAGAAATCATAAGCTTGAAACTTAACTCCTCAGCCAGTGAAAAAAAAATAAAAAGTTTGTTAAGCAGCCTACAACCTCAATTTTGGTGGACGGATATCACTGGGTGCCTCGCCTCCCGTCTATAAAGACGGAGGAGATAGTTCTAATAGAATCTGGTAGGGTTTGCCCTTATGGTAGTAGACCGTCGATCCCTCCTCCAAATTTTTCCAAGCTGGCCCCTATGATAGCCAAGTCTAAAGAGATTATGAAGGATTTAAAACCAACGAATGATAAGGGCAAGAGGCCCATGTCACCTGAGAAGCAGTGTGTACCAAATAAGTTGATCAAATCTATAGAGATACAAATTTGAGATGACTCTGATCCACCACCAATTAATGTCTCCTGGCTCCCTGTTCAGGGATGTGAGGACTCTACCCTTGCTAATATTGGAGATCTGGCCCTTTCAACTCATTTTTCACCAATTGTGGTGGATTCCCCTATACCTACTGGGGACTCTACCCTTACTGATATTGGAGATTTGACCCTTTTAACTCCTCTGTCACCAAATGTGGTGGATGCCCCTATACCTATTGAGGACTCTACCCTTACTGATATTGGAGATTTAACCCTTTTAACTCCTCTGTCACCAAATGTGATGGATGCCCCTATACCTACTGAGGATGCCACCCTTGCAACTACTGACCTTGAGACAGTCTGAGGGCAAAAGATAATTCCAGATTTTGATCAAGAAATGTTAGATCAGTTAACAGCAGAGTTAGTTGTTGAACGAGGCCAGAAGATCAAGGAGGTACTTTTTAAGCTTGATAAGAGAGAGTCTGAAGAAATGATAAAATGCCAAGGATTTTTTCTAGTGGATCCTGCGGCAATCGATGGCAGACCAGTCGATGAAATAGTCTAGGAGATCTGGGAAATTCTTAAGAAGAAGGCGATCAAGGCCTTTGATCTGGATATAGATGATTTATTCATAGACAAAGATTCAACTGGAGATATTTGCATGGTTGAGACTCGAGCATCATCCAAAGATATTGAGCCTTCAAAACCCCATCCTACTAAAGAAGAGAGTTCAACAAATCTCATGTCAGATGAATCAGTAAAGGTTAGAGATGATAGTCAGCATATCAAAAATTTAGAAGCACAGCTTACGGAGATGTCACTACAGCTTAAGGAAATGCAAGATCAATTAATTAAGACTCAGCAATCCCAGCCTGACCTGCCTCAACTTGTAGTTAAATCAGTGATATAAAAGAACAAATAACACGAGTCTGGTGCAAAGGTCCCTAAGTTAGTCACCATTCCCTCAGTTCAACCAGTAATTCAACATGTTCAGCGTACAGTTCTCATAACTCCTCCAGCTCAACCTCAGACTGATATCAAATAGATGGTGGACACATAGGTAAAGGAGGCTTTAGCCCATTCTCAAGGAACTGTATCTATTCCAAAGGGTAGGCCTTATCCTGAAGAAATTAACCTAGTTCCTTTTCCAAAGGGTTTTGTTTCACCTTCTTTTAAAGTTTTTAGTTGTTTAGAAAATCCAAGACAACATTTGGCCCATTTTCATGCAAGCTGGTGCAATGTAGGAGGTTCAGATGCTCTACTATTTCACCAATTTGTTAGTAGTCTTTCTAGTATTACTTTTGAATGGTATGTAGATCTACCAAATGGTTCAGTAAAAACATTCATAGAGCTAGAGGGTATATTCTTAAAAAGATTCTCAGGAGCTCAGTAAAGAGTAACTATTGGTGATCTCATAGTTGAGAAACAAAAACCAGGTGAGTCTTTGGTTGATTATATCTTGAGATGGCAAAATCTCTTAATGAAATGCGAACCCCAACTACAAGAGCAACATGCAGTGCAAATTCTTATAAAGAATATCCATGGGCCTATTGCTTTTCTGTTAAAGGGGTTCACTATTAAAACTTTTGTAAAACTTCTCAATAAAGCTAACAATCTACAGAAAGAGGCTTCCAAAATGCCATTCCTAAAAGAAGCTTCAGAAGAGAAGACAATCAATAAGCTAATGAAATCTTTTGAAAAGGGAGCTGCTATAGTGTCCACAGTTGACAAAGAGAAGAAGCCTGCTAGTCCTCAGTCTAGTGTTCCTCCACCTCAATAAATCCAAAAACCACAACCATTTCAGGTAACTCCTCAAATCACCAGGGAACCTTACTTGATTTCTTTTAAAGAGAGATTAGCTCATCCTTATCCATTTAAAAGGGAGTCGTTAAGGAAAATTTTCAAGAGTATTTTAAAGAAACCAGATTTTCGATTGCCAAATGTCAAGAAGCCAGAAGAGGTAAATAAAAAAGATTATCCTAATTTTTTGCTCCTATCACCGCATGTTGGGCCATATAATCGAAGAATATATTGTATTTAAGGACTAGCTTGAAAAGAATTTTCTCCAAGGTAATATCATAATTTCAAAGGAGTATTTGGTCGATCTAGATCAAGGATATGTCAAGTCTATCTAAGGTAAAAACTTTAATATTTCTCTTTCAATTGAAGATGGATGGGATATAGCATTATCCCGGGCATCTAGAAAGTCAATTAACAAGTCTTTTCATCTTTCTCAAAAGTTATCGACGAGTGCCTGGGGCCCGATCTGGGATGTTAACTTGGAGGCATCACAGCAGGATGTTGAGACAGTTTCCTCTCCAGTAGTTGTAGGAACTACTATAATAAATAAGACTGAAAAGAGCAAACCTTTTATAAAGAGGAAATCTTATGATGAGAGATATGTAAAAGTGACAGATGGTGGTTCAAAACCACTATTCCATTTGATGTTATCTGACTTTTACTTTTGCCCCATCAAAGGATGATCCTTCTGTGAATGTTTTGATGATTAATATTGAGAATGTGACTCAAAATGATACTTCTAGTGATAAAATCCAAAACTTAACTAAGATCACTCAAGATATCAAAAAACTAAGTTCCCAAAATTGACTTCTCCAGAAGGGTATGAACCTGAAGTATTATCAAATGGTGATACCCCCAAATTAATTTTCAAGGGAGTCCCATTATGATAGCCATTTCAGACTCGGATTCCCATTTAGAAAATGACAACCAATTTCCTAAGGAGAGTGTAGACCCTAATACATCTTATTCTTTAGAAAACATCATACAAGTACAACTACAAGGTGGTAAGGTCTTACCCTATAGGCTTCTTCCTCAGGAAAAAGGAAAGCAAGTTGTTTCTGATGATCCAATTCAAATCCCCACCCAAGATTCAAATTTCCCTTCAAATTTGTTGGGTCCTATCCCTGATGTTCCAAAAGTTGACTACAATGTCTTAGCTCACTTAGGAAGTTGCCTACTAAATTGAGCATTTATGATGCCCTTATCTTTTCTAAAGAGATGAGGGAGTCATTAATTAAATCACTTCTCAAACCAGAGATCTGTTTAGCTCAGTTAGCTTCAACTTCTGAATTAAAAGCTTTGAACTTTAAAGAAATCTCGGGAGTAACCTTTTCTGATGAAGATTTACTCCTAGGAACTGTTGATCACAATCTCCCACTTTACATCATCCTAAATGTAGGCAAATTTAAGTTATCTAGAGTTCTTGTTGATTCGGATGCATCAGTCAACATAATGAACATAAAGACTCTCGAATTCCTTTGAGTTGATACTAGCAAGCTCTCAACTAACAAGTTAGTGCTTCGTGGGTTTAATGAAAAGGGCGAGAAGGCTTTAGGTTCAGTTATCCTCCTTTTAGAGATAGGCAAGTTGAAAATAGAAGAAAAATTCATATAATTGATTCAGACACATCCTTTAATGCACTCTTAGGTAGGCCCTGGATCCATGAGTATAAGATGGTTCCATCTACCCTACACCAATGCATCAAGTACCAACGAGATGGCATTGAGTATAAAATTTGGAATGATCTTAAATAATTCTCTATCCATGAGATTGGGATCTATGAAGATGCTGATATTGTGTACCCAAAGGGTCCACCACTTATTCTAAAGTAGAGATCAATATTAAAGAGGGAAAAGCAAAAAATTTAAAGTCAAAAGCAATTCAAAAAGTAGAAAAACTTGAAACTAAAAAAAGTTAGAAATCAAGTAGCAAAGATGATGTTGAGGGTGTGGTTTTTAGGCCTCCAAATAGTCTACCTCAATGAGGTGGAAGGATGGCCCAAAGAGCACGTGGTTGAGGCCATACTTCAATTGAAAAAAGAAATCTCTCAATGTGCATCGAAATAGAATCAAGTTCTGATGAATAATCAAGAAAGAGGGGTGCCAGAATTGCTTTTAACTATTAAGAAATAAATCCTCCTCCAAAATTTGATCTCACCTTAGAATTAGATAGTGACAAAGAGGGTGCCAATTCAAAAGTTCAAAGTGATGAACCTGAATTGAGTCTACATGAAAAGCTTAATAGGGCGGTTGAATCCTTAGTCTTAACCCCATTGTCTGCCGACAGGGTCTCAGGGTTAGTAATTAAGGATGCCCCTAACTTAGATCAAGAAGTAAGAAAAGTCCAAAAGTTCTTTCCTACCTCTTCCTCTTCAAGGAATAAAGATGATGTAATCCTTGATGAGGCAAACTTTAATGAATTAATGGAATTACCTTTTGGTTAATTTCCTTCTAGTGTTAAAGCTCTTATCTCTAAAGGTTTTGTTCAGAGTCAATGGATTAAGGGTCAAGCTAGATACCACAAAAATATTTGGAATTCAAAAAATAATAAAAATTGGACTAGTGGTATTGGCTTTGGTACCGTGAGTTCATTTGATGATGATGAATATTGTCTAATGATAACTAATCATCTTAAATCTGAAAATATTTGTACTAAAGTCGTTGATTCGTTCGACAGACTTTGTTCAGATACTTTAGATGATATTGATGACCTTCAAGTTTGGGATGCCCCCTCTGAATTTGAAGAGAAAATTAAATCGATAGTTGATGAACTTAAGGAAATCAACCTTGGAACATATGATAACCCTCGCCCCACTTTCATAAGTTCTTTATTGAGTGAGGATGAGTCTAGGGATCTAATTCAACTTTTATCTGAGTCTAAGGATTGCTTCACCTAGATGTATGATGAAATGCCGGGTTTGCCCGCAGACATAGCAGTTCATAAACTTGGAATTCGGCATGATATCATTCCTGTTAAACAAGCTCCACGACATATGCATTTAAAAATTGAACAACAAGTTATTTCTGAAGTGAAGAAACTAATCGAGGCTGGATTTATTTGAGAGGAACAATATCCCTCTTAGATTTCCAGTGTCGTACTAGTTCGAAACAAAAATGGTCAAATCCAAATCTGTGTTAACTATAGATACCTGAATAAAGCATATCTTAAGGATAAATTGCATTCACCCATACCAGAACTTATGGTGGACATTGCCTCTTCACATGTTATTTTATCCTTTATGGATGGCTCATCTTGTTATAATTAAATTAAGATGGCCCCAGAAGATGAGAGAAACACTACATTCAGAAGTCCTATCGGGATCTTTTATTATAAAGTGATGCCTTTTGGCCTAAAAGATATTGGTGCAACTTACCAGCGGGCTATGAATCGAATCTTTGATGACTTAATTCATAATCAAGTTGAATGCTATATTTATGATTTAGATGTCAAGAGCAAAGTCAAAGAGGCTCATCTTTATGACTTAAGAAATGTCTTCGAGCAGTTGCGTCACTATGACCTTAAGATGAATCCATTAAAATGCATTTTTGGCATTACTTCAAGAAAATTCTTAGGTTTTTTAGTGAGGCACCGTGGAATCGAAATTGATCCAGCTAAAATAGAATCCATCTTAAATATGCCATCTCCCGAGAGCCTTACTCATTTAAGGTCTCTTCAAGGAAAATTAGCATATATAAGAAGGTTTATTTCAAATTTATCTAGAAGATGTCAACCATTCTATATCCTTGCTAAGAAAGAAGCCAAATTCATTTGGGATGATAAATGTCAATTTGCTTTTAAAAATATTAAACAATACTTGACAAATCCGCCAATTTTGGCAGCCCCTATTTCGGGATAACCTTTAATTCTTTACACTACGGCTCTTGAGGAGTCTCTTGGGGCCCTACTAGCCCAAGTCAATAATGAGAGAAAAGAAAATTCTCTCTATTACCTAAGTCGGAGACTTCTGGAAATAGAAATTCGATATCCTAAAATTGAAAAATATTGCCTTGCATTAGTCTTTGCAGCACAAAAACTAAGGCATTACATGCTTTCTCATCAAATTAATTTGATTTCCAGTGTCAATCCCTTACAATACCTTATGACTCGACCTACGTTGTCAGGATGTTTAGCTCATTATTCTATCATATTGCTTCAATTTGAAATCACTTTCATTCCCTTGCGTTTTGTGAAAGGACAGGCTGTTACTACCTTCCTTGCAACACACCCACTGCCAGCAAAGTCTCCTCTAAATAATTATTTACCTGATGAACAAATCATGAGTTTTGAGGAATCCAATAATCAAGTCTGAGAAATATATTTTGATGGTGTAGCTTACTCCCGACGGGGTAATACACATCAATCTACTATTCTTGGAAAAGTCGGCATTGGCCTAATTTTTATAACACCGGATAAGAGAATGATACGCTTTTCTTACCATTTATCTGAGCCTTGTACAAATAATGAGGCTGAGTATGAAGCTCTGATAAATGGTTTAGAAGTTGTAATCCTGATGGAGATTAAAGAGATCAAAATCTTTGGTGACTCTCAATTGATAATCAACCAGATTGCAAGGACATATAAGGTTTTGAATCCTAAACTTCTGAAATACCACCAATATACTACGCACTTACTTGAAAAAATTCCTGTTGTAACTATGTATAGGATTCCCTGTGGAAATAATTCTTCGGCGGATGCCCTAGCCAAGCTTGCAAAGGAATTTGTCTATCCATAAGAAGACTCTATCCCTATAGAAGTTTGAGGTCAAAAGACTCTGTCTCTTATAGATTTGTAGCATATCAAAAAACAAATCCCCCAAGTCCTTTCTACTTCTTTAGCAGATAATGAAGAAAGCAATTGGAGACAACCACTAATCGATTACCTTCAACAAGGAAAACTTCCTCATGATAAATCACTCAAAAATTAAATCAAGAAATGTGCCCTATCATATGCACTAGTTAATAATACATTGTACTGACGATCATTCGATCAGATGTGGCTCCATTGTTTAGACATACGAGAAGCCCTTAAGATCGCTAACGAAGTCCATAGTGGACTATGCGGCGCTCATCAATCGGGTTCTAAGACGAAGTTGAAAATCAAAAGACTTGGTTATTATTGGCCTACAATGATTGACGATTGCATGAAATTTGCAAAGCATTATCATCAATGCCAAATACATGGTGTGGTGTTACATCAGCCATCTAATGTGCTGCATCCCATGATAGCATCATGGCCCTTTCAAAGTTGGGGCACGGACGTTATCAGGCATATTGACCCTCCTTCTTTAAATAATCATCGCTTCATTTTAGCAGCGACTATTTATTTTTCAAAATGGGTAGAAGCAGTTCCCTTACGAAATGTAACAACACACCATATTATGAAATTCTTTCGTGACAATATCGTATATCGATTCGGCATGCCCCGTAGAATCATATCCGATAATGGGTCTGCTTTCAAGTCTATAAAAATTAATAATTTTGCTAGGTGTCATAACATTTATTAGAGATACTCAACGATCTATTACCACCGAGCTAATGGATTGGCTGAGGCCTTCAATAAAACTCTAGTGCAAATCATCAAAAAGACCCTTGATAATAATAAATGTCACTAGGATGAGAGGTTAGTGGAAGCCTTGTAGGCCTACCGGACCACTTATAGGACCCCGACCCAATCTACACCATTTGTACTAGTATATGGGTCCGAAGTCGTACACCCTCTGGAAGTTCAAATCCCTTCACTCAGAATTTCAATCCATAACCAAATAACAAAAGAACAAAATGCTCAACTTCGGTTATAAGAGATTGAAGGTCTTGAAGAACACTGTCTCCAAGATCAACAAAACTTAGAGTTGTATAAAGCTTGAATGGTTTAAGCTCATGATAAATTAGTGCGACCTAAAACCTTCCAAGTAGAAGACTTAGACTTGGTTCTTCGAAGGCCTATCTTTGCTTACCGAAAGATCGGTGGAAAGTTTGAACCAACCTTGGAATAACCTTTTATTGTAGAAACAGTCTACGAAGGAGGCTCATATCAGCTAGTGAATTGTAAAGAAAATCACTCAATGTTACCTGTTAATGGGCGATTCCTTAAGAAATACTATGCTTGATGTAGCTTGATCTTTCAATCAATAAAATGTTTAAATTTTGAATCAAGTTAACTCAATTTCCTTTAAAGTTTTAAATTCCAAGGTCTTGTTTTCTCTTCCTTAAGGTTAGATGTGAGTCATCATACTTTCTTTCCTTAGGATTAGATTCACTAGTGATGGAGCATGCCCTCTGTGGCACCATCCTAGTTTAAATTTTCAAACCCAATCATCTGTGAGAAGCAATACTTCCTTCTCACAAGATCATCCAGTTTCCTCTTCCTTAAGGAAAGATGTGAGTCATCATTCTTTCTCTCCTTAGGATTAGATCCCAGTGTTAAGCTTTCCCTTCGTGGCATCATCCTAGTTTCCCTCCAGTTTCGATTCTCTATGTGGAGCAAGCTTCCTCCCCACATGATCATCCCAGGTAACCTGTCTATTAGGAGTAAGTCTTTTATCAGCATCATATAGACCTAAGGTTGGGTGATACCCTTCCTTAAACCCAAGGTTAGGTAATCCCTACCTTGGTTTTTTAGTTAATATGTCTATTAGGAGTAAGTCTTCTATCAGCATTCTATAAACCTAAGGTTGGGTGATGCCCTTCCTTAGACCCAAGGTTAGGTGACCCCTACTTTGGTTTCTCAATTAATCTATCTATTAGGAGTAAGTCTTCTATCAGCATCCTATAGACCTAAGGTTGGGTCATTCCCTTCCTTAAACCCAAGGTTTGGTGATCCCTACCTTGGTTTTCTAGTTAATTTGTCTATTATGAGTAAGTCTTCTATCAGCATCCTATAGACCTAAGGTTGGGTGATGTCCTTCCTTAGACCCAACGTTAGGTGATCCCTACCTTGGTTTCCCAGTTAATCTATCTATTATGAGTAAGTATTCTATTAGAATCCTATAGACCTAAGATTGGCTGATGCCCTTCCTTAGACCTAAGGTTCGGTAACCCCTACCTTAGTTTCCCAATTAATCTGTCTTTTAGGAGTAATCCTTCTATCAGCATCATGTAGACCTAAGGTTGGGTGATGCCCTTCCTTAGACTTCCAAAATCCTATTCAAACTTATCATTCGGTCAACGCCAATATGTGCAGCAGAAGTTCCTTCAACTATACATATTGGGTGTCCATTTGTTGACCTCATTTTTATATGAGGTCACTTTAACCCCTTCCTGGATCCTAGACCCTAGGATCCTTCTAGATTCTAGACCCTAGAATTCCTCTTACAACCAATCCATACTTCAAATCAATCTTGACCTTAAGCCAATCCAGACTTCAAATCAATCTTGACCTTAAGCCAATCCAAACCTTAGTTCAATTCACACCTCAATCAAAACCTAAACTCTAATTCAAATATTAATTCTGCTTCTAATTCAACTTCAATCATATACTATCACTTATGATCATCATAATGATCATAAATGATATGGATAATTCAAATTCAATCATCCAAACTCAAAACCCTGTTCAAATCCATAATTTCAAACCAAAATTCAAGGATAAAAGGCTAAGTCCTGAAAACCTTTTTCATTGAATTTTCAAACACTTCAAAATCCAGTCAAATGACATCTGATTCAGAGTCTATGAATTGCACATTGATAGAACATGTCTCTAGAGGCAACCCTCCAAATATGAGCCCATTCTGAGGTCTATAATCCCATTAATTGAATTAAAATCTAAAGGCTATAAAACCTTCAAATATTTACAGCCTATGCCACTGGAGTTGCCACCCAGTGGATTTTGATCTTGAAATTTTATCCAAGGCCTCCAATCACTTCCAAACCCTTAATCCTGACTCATTGAACATTAAATTGTATTTTGGTGGATCCATTTCGACACCCGGTTGACCCAGGGGTCAAAATGACCAAAATACCCCTTAGGGGTTTGAATACTCATTCCAAACCAAATGACCTCCAAATTTCTTGGAACCACCTTCAACAATTTTCAAATATCAAATTAAACATGTCGGACCCAAACCTAAATCCTGGGTCAACCTAGTGGACCAGGTCAACTAGGTTGATCAAACATGCACTTTAAGGTTCAAACAATCATTTTGACCAAATTGACTTTTCCAGACATTATGACCACCTCCATTGGTCTCTAAATGTCATTTCAAACTTTTTGAACCCAAGCCTAGACCTTGGATCAATCTGGTTGACTAAGTCAACCTAGGTTGACTAAGTCAACCTAGGTTGACCTAATATTCCCTTGAGGGCTTAAATGGGTCATTCCAACACATTTAACCATTTCAAACTATTTAAGCTCTTAAACCCACTCCAATTCATGATTCAAATATATTCAAACTTGTGAGGGCTTAAATCTTATATGATTTTACTTGGTCAAACCATAAAGTTTGGTCAAAACTTCTATGGATTGGTCCTACCACCACATACACCATATCAAACCTATCTTAAGCTTTAACCCAATCACATATCATGGCTCAAGTACATTTAAGCTCAATATGAGCTAAGTCATAGTCTTGATTAGTTGGATCAAGTTAACTTATATTGACTTGGTCAAGCCTCCTTCATACATGTGTATATATTCAAACCCATTGTAATTAAACCTTTCAAACCTCAAAGACCATTCAATCCTATTCAAATGCATACTTCAAACATCCCTAAACCTATTATGAGTTGTATAATGGATTTTAATCAAGCCATGGTTGTTTGACCAAGTCAACTCTTTATCATTTGGTCAAACTTTCCTTGGATGCATATATATGCATTCAACCCTTAAGCTTTTAGCTTCAAGCTCCTTCCAACCAGCTCAAATCTACTTCCTCCATGCCACCTCATTAGTCAAAGGCATAGTTGACTGGTCAAAGGAGTCATCAAAGTCAAATTATATGCTTAGGTGGCTTTGCCACCTTGGCAAGCAAAAGCCACCTAATAATCCATGCTCTCATGCATTTTGGTGGCTGGGAGAGATACTTGGCAGTACCCTCTCCTCTTTCTCTTGATTAGAATATCAATCATTAGGAAGAGTGGAATAGCCTCACTCTTCACTCAAATCCTTGGAATCTTCTCCAACCATCCAAAATGATCAATTCCAACTGTATTTATCCTCTCCCATCCATCCCTCAGCTCCTCCATCTATATATAAAGACCCCACAGCCATTGAAATAGTTGTTGATAGTCTTAAAAGCTCAAATTGAGAAGAGACAGAGAGAAAGAGAGAGAAAGGATAATTTCGATATCAGCTCTTAAACTAGCCACCAAAAGCTCCTAAAATCTTGAGAGAAGTTAAAGAGGATCTCAACAGCTTTCCAACAAGCCCAAGATTATTCAAATCCACCAAAAGGATTGTAAGATATCTCAACTTGTTTCTAAAAATAGAATTTAAAACTGTAGCATATCTATAATACATGAAGCCTCCAAACTTCAAGTGTTAGAAGATTATATTGCCCTCTAGCTACGTTTCAAATTTTGTTAAATTTTGTTAAGTATTTTGGAAGATATGGCCATTTGAAGGTTTAGTTCATTTTTGAACTAAAATCATCCAATCAATCACAGCCGTCCGATCCTCTCTTCATCAAGATCGGACAGCGCGGGATCAAGTGGACCGTGCACTATTTCCAAACAGTTTCGAATGCGCGCAACTCTGGACCACAGGAGCCTTGTGGCGCGATCACGATCGTCATTTCATTTTGCGGCCGGATCAGCGGTCCTGATGAACCACTGACATGGTTAAATGGCGGGACCAGCCACGCCACATGTCATGTCGTCATTTGCTGCCACTATTTCAATGCCAATCATTGGCCGACAACTGATTTGACTCAGATTAAGTTTAAATAATTCAAAAAAAAATATTTAAATCTTCCTAAATTCATAGAAATTTTGGATTTTCCACCAAATTGGATATTATTAGGCTCATTGGAAAGATAATTGAATATAGTATTCATTAAATTTAGTTTTACTTTATTTTTAGCTCCATATTAGGATAAAATTGAGTTTGTTTGAATTTGGTTTTTTTTCTTGCAATCCAGAGATCAAATTGATCCCAAATTTTAGTGGAATATTCTTGAGCATCTTAGTCATATTTTGTGATTTTTCTAGGGTCAGATGCTTTGTAATTTTCTGTGATGTGAATTTTCAAGTTAATGAGTCCATTTGGGACACAAAAGTTTGAAAATTCATAAATCCCCAGATTTTTAATATTTTACTATGAACTTTCTGTGGTGTGATTGCATATGAACCAGGGTTTGTCACATCAAATTTAAAGCCCAGTTGAATAATAGAAACACCTAAGAAAAATAATTAAGGAAATGTCTAAAAAATTTAGAAAAATTCCAGGGAAATGTACACATAGCAAATAGGGGTGAAACTTAAACAAAGTAAATCTAGTGATATTTTGAATCATAAGTTTAAATTTTACTGAATTTGGAGATCATTAGGTTAGAAAATTAGCCTTATCAAATTTCAGCCCTTTTAAGAACTCAGAAATTTCAAATAAAATACAATAAATCTAATTATAATTCAAAAATTGCATATAATACCTCTATCTGACCATAATTTATTTTTTAATCATGGAAAATTAAAATTCATTAAATTTGACATCAAACACAACCTTAGTTTAATTTTAAGTGAAAATCAATGTTTAATTAAATTAATTAATTAAAAATAATGAAAAAATCCCAAAAATTTCTTAAACACTTGTTGATCTCTCCTTAGATCATTTATGGTCTTTGGAGTTGATTTCAAGGAGTTTAGGACTTGTTTAGGTTCAAATCATTAAAAGGGCCATTACTTAAAATAATTAAAAAATTCAATAAATACTCGAACTTCCAAAATTCATAACAAATTGTAAAAATTTCAAATTAGTCAAATGCAAAGGCTACTGACTCCAATTAAGGTCTAGTATTTTCTAAAAATGTCAAACTTCCAAAATCTGGTCAAATTAAAAAAGTCAACAATTCAGTCAACCGTAGTTCAAATCTAGGGTTAAACTTTGGAAATTCATAACTTTTCATATAAAACTCCGAATTGAGTGTGCTAATAGTCTAACAACTCATAATAAGGTATAATATTTATTTAAAATATAAAACCATTAATATTAACTTTAATTTTAAATATCAACTTTTTACCCCTTAATCAACACATTAAGATAATTCAAAATTTTGATAATTCTTTAAATTCCATAATTTTTAATTTTCAACCAATATCCTAAAATGAGTAATTAACTAAAATATTTAATATTAATCAAATTTTTAATTTTAACCAACTAAACCAACTTAATCTACCATGATTGCTACTAGTAATCACGCCTACGAGGATATTAGCTTAGCCCCAAGGAAGGTGAAATAAACTTCATGGCCTCGGTGTGAAACAAAGGTAGTAATCATTTAACCTTTAAAATATATTTAAATAAATTCTTAATATATAAATATTTGAACTCTAACCTAAAGCTCCCCTTAAGCCTTAACAAATTCAAAACTTTAGATAACTCTAACTAACTACCCAGCTTAGGATCTACCCCAGCTACAAGACCTTTTACACACACTTAGATGGTTTGCTAGGACAACTAACCCTCTATCAAGTCTAGGCCGGTGTTTACTTTTCTATTGTGTGCCAGGTTTTTCTAGCTTTCATTGCATGTTGGTTGTTAGAATTAGATGATTGTTGTGATTATTTATTTAATTCATGTACTCTATGATATGATTATAAATGTGGTTGATTTGATTATTTAAATTCAATATATAACTACTTGGAATGATTCAATATTAAATGCTTAAAATAACCCTGCAGGAGAGTCTAGAATTTTTTATTTTATATGAAATGTCATTTGTATAAAATGTTAAGTGTTATAAAACTGCACATTTAGAGTCGGGATACATAGATCCAAATGTTGGATTCCAAAGAGAAAAGGATACCCCTTAGGGGAATACCCCTTTTCTATTTATAAGTCCAAATTTGGATCACCTTTCTTACACCCAAAGTGGAAAGGGTGGCATTCTCCTTAAAGGGAAGAGCCCTCTTTTCCATTTGAGTGGCCTACTACGAAGGATCCAAGGAGCCTGGAGAGAAAAAAGAGCTTGAAGGAGAGAAGATTGAAGAATTGAAGACAAAGAGTATCCCACTCAAAGTCACTTGCGTATTTATTAGGACTAGAATCTGGGTTGTTGTCAGTGATGTCCGACCACTTTACTTTCTGCAGACCCTGGGTTGTAATAAGCAAGGCAGTTTGCCTATGGATATTTAATAATTAATTCATTTATATTTATTGTGTTAATGTAATTTCCTATAGGATTTCTTATTTTTCTTAGTTTTTTTGCGATCTTGCATGTCGATTTTTTTTTGTGCCTGGATACGTGAGGCTCATGAGGGTGTGCACAATTTTTCTACTCATAATTAAATATTCAAAATTTTAGGTGTTAAGCAACATAGAAAGATAACAAATCTAGGGAATTAGCCGGGGATCGCCCCCAGTGTTGCATGCATATTTTTACATCTCTTATCTTCTTATTTTAGACACTTCCCCACCTACGAGTAGAGTCCGGATAATCTGACCTATGAGGATGAGATGTCAAACCTAGGGAAGCTCAGTCTTCTAAAAAATTATTTTTAAGCATTTTTAAATTTCAAGCATACATGATTTAGAGTTATCGACTAGCATGCATTGCATTAGAAACATATTTAAATGAGTTTAAAATTTAATTATATTTGTCTTTAGCATTTTCACCCAACATAAGTTCTAGAGAGCTGGGGCCAATTAAGGATAATCATTAGATGTCGGCCCCAGCTCTCTAGAACTTTAATAAAAAATATCCTTACCACACTATCATAAAATGACCATATTCATCTATTTAAAATCGACTAGTTGTTTAGCTGGCTCCCCAATCCAGGCCTGGATAAGTCCAGCTTTGCATTGCACTAGCTATGTTCGGGTCACTGATTTTTAGTACCCACTTTAGACTTAGGTTTTGAGGATGGATCGGGCTATAAGACCTCAACTTCTGGGAATTGAATCCTAACTTTCTAATAAAATTAATCATTCAAACTAAACATCTACTTCAATCAAATTCAATCCCAACACTTAGGATAGAATTGGGCACTTCTAAATTGCTTCAGAATTCCAAGTGCCATCTACCCTTCCTTCTTTGAATCCAAAAATAAGTGTTCAATTTTGAACCTTTCCCAATTAAAATTTCCAACCTTACCTCCTTTGATGTCGAACTTTAAAATATTAAATAAATTTTTACTGTTATTTTAATTGAGAGTATTCGTAGGAAACTCTGATTTCCTACGATGTAATTAACTATGAGAGCATGCGCTCGTAGGAGATTTAAAAACTCATTCCAAATTTTTAAAATCAAGTTTTTTAAAACCTTTAATTAATTATCTTTGAAAAAATTCAAAATTCAACGATCATTATCGTCATTTTCAAACTATCAATAGTGATTGATAAATTCTTTCCTCGGAGAGACATATTAATTACTATCATAACATTGATTATGAAATTAATGACCTTTTATTTAGATTAATGTAATCAAACACACAATTAAATTTCATTTTGACCCTCCAGGGTCATATGTGATTCGCTCTTATGTTTAACTACGATAATCAGGATGAATTCAAAGTTTTATAATTTGAACATATTATGAAATGATATTAGTGCTTCCCAAGGAGATATATTATTCATAATAAAGAGTTCGATTTAAAAACTAAAATCTCATAATTTGATCTTTTCCAAAAGAAAATTAATATTTTTCAAAAATAAACTTTTCAATCAAACAATATACAGTCAGCTATATTTAAAACAGCAAAACATCCATTTGCATTGCAATCAAATATTTTAAAATGCCCTCTTACACACATTGCAACATGCATGAAATTCATTTAAACGTATTATCCAGCATAGAGATATGCATTTACTTGTAATGAATGTATTGCATTTTCATGATAACATGTCACATATGCACGTGTCATAACCTATAAAATATGTTATACGTGCATGTCACCCAACATTGCAAGTATAATTTAAAATGACCTCTTGCATGAATTGGTAGGATGTAGAGGACTTCATTTAAGCAGGTCTTTTGACATTTCATTACACTCCAAAATGACCTCTTACATGTATTTGTAATATACATAGGGTTTCAGTCCAGTATATCATTTGACACTACAATTGCATTTCAAAAGTTGTATTACACACACACACACATGAGGTCTAAGAATGTCGTTTTGTTTAAGAAATGAATTTAGTTTTGAACCTGGTCCTCTGCCACAAAATAGGAAGAGTTGAAAAGGTTCAATCAACAAAAATGATATAATCAATGAAATTCTCTATGATGGCTATGTTGATAGAGAATCTCAACTGGAGGGAATCGTAACCATTTTAAAATATATCTCAAATGCCCATAAAAATCCAAGAATGCCAAAAGTTAAAAATATTTAAAATTAAAATAAATTATCAAACACTTAAAACACAAATACCCATCCATCATCTGCAACAGTTGTCAAGGTGGATAAATCCAAAAACTACTTCAACTCATAAAGAGCTTTTGTCTAGTCAAGATTATAACTATGATTCATCTACAATCTATCTTGTACCCGTAAGGATGAGGCATGTGTCCTCTAATTAGTGGTTTTGCCTCTAAATGGAACCACAACATGGGTTTCTCCAATAAATGGTACCCAAGGAAAATGATTAGGACTGGGGCCATCTGAGCCAAGTGGTTTGCAGTCAAATGACACCACTAAATTACGATCACGACCAGAGCCCATGTGCTCCCCAATTGCACTAAATCCTTGAGATATGAATCAATAGGATATGCTTAATAGGGCACAAAGCCATATGTTAGCTAAGGTGAATTCAAATTTGTCCCCTTAGATAAATATTCACCCCAAGTTTATAATATACACTTGGACGAAGCAACCCATAATTAACGATAAGGATTCTTCTATAAGGTTGGGTCGACTACCTCCTCTAACTAAGTAGACTAGGGATCATGATGGCCTGAGACAATGGAACTATGAGATCTTGATTGGGCTCATCATCATTCCCTCACCATCCACTTTAAGTACAAGGTGGTGAAATTTCTAATTTTAAATATCAAATTTTCAAAAACCATATTCATGCTGCTACTATACGTCATATACCACATATTTGTTTGACGACTAGCCTTAATCGAAAGTTCTCTCATATTATCAAGAGGGGTAATTAACTATAGGGGCTTACACCTATAGAAAACTAGAATTTAGATCATAAAATCCTTGCAAAATGAGGGAGAAATCTCTAAGTAGTTTCTTGTTTTAAACCCAATATGCCTTCTGAAAAATTACCCTGGAGCCTAGTTCGTTAAAACAATCATGAAAGCTAGGAAGGCCAAGGCATGAATTTTTGAAGCCCATAGAGAAATTGTGATTTAGTTAACAAGCAAATTAAAATTTTGTAATAATAAATTCATGTTAGTTGTGAGATAATCTATGTTGTGTAGGCTGTATTTTTATAACACTAACTTTTTCAATGTCTTGTGCATCAGTTATTGATTTATTGATCATATCTCATGGAGCCTTTGAGTTGATTTAAACTTCATTTAGGATGACTTTCTTGCTGCTTCTTAAAACTTCTTAGTAAAAAACTAAAATTTTTATATTAAAAAATTATTTTAAGATGCATTAAGAAAATCATCTCAAGCAAAGGCTTAGATGTAATGTTATTTACTTGGATCTTAATTAATTTAAGCTTTTGCATTTTGAGTGTCACTTTTATTTATTAGAGTATTTATCTATCTTTGTTTTGGACATTCTCCTTAATATTTGTTATAGATTTTAGATATTTTATAGGTTTTCAATAGTATTTTTCACAATCAATTATTGTTACATACATTTTTATAGTTTTCATCTAATGTTTATAATTGACTAATCATCTGACATATAGTTTTGCCATTTTAATTGTGTCATAAATCACTTAAATTTTAATATTATCCATAATGATGGTAAGATTTATTTTAATCCATATTGTCTCAGTTTAATATGATAGATCTTCTCGATTCAGGTTGAAACTAGCTTTCAAATTCAGCTCTATCAATGCACGAATTTCTGCAAATGATTCGAACCTCCATCATAAGAACTCTAATCTAGAAGATACTATGTATAGATACTAAATTATAACATTGTGATACAATCATGATGATTGATGCCGCACATATCTTGATGCATGACTCTAAGCTCAATGCAGATTCAAATGATAAACAGCCAGCATTATTTTAAATTTCACCAACAAATACTAATTGAGTTTTGTTAGGAGAATAGAAAGTAAGAAAATTAACAGTTGATTCTACTTATAGTGTACACCTGAAACAGAGATACAACATTTCTACAATACAAATCACTAACAAGTTTGCAGCATATCCCAGCTAATGGAAAAGTTTGAACACAAGAGCTTGCATGGAAGAAATAATGCCTATTTTCAAACTAAAGCCAAAAAAGAAATACATGATTATTAATGTTTGTAGCGTGGATCAAACAGCTAAGATCGACTAAGGCTTTGTTTGAGGCGGCTTTCTTCTTGCTTCTTAAAGTAATTTTTTAGTTCAAAAATTAAAAATTTTGTACTAAAAAGTTGCTTCATAAAACAGTAAGAAATTCACCCAAACAAAGCTTAAAAATGGAAGAAACTTCAAATGCTTTCTACTCTAGCTCCAATGCTGCTACTCTCTTAAGGGAATCAACAGCTTTCAAAATATCAGATTCAGAATGGCCTGCTGAAACAAATATGCGGATTCCGACTGGAAGTCGACATTTGTCAAGAGTGGACCTCTTTGATGTCACCAGGAAAACTGAATCTTCATGGAGTGCCTGCATAAATTCAAGAAGTTTTCAGAGATTGTGAGGGAATTTTCAGAGTTTAAAATCAAATTTGATTTCTAACCACACCCAATCCAATCAAATGAAGGAATGCAACATATTACTCACTGACATCATTTCTAACTTGAAGCAACCAAATGAGTCGAAAGAGTAATTTTGTACTCACCCTGCTAACTATTTTCTCAAGAACTTGCAAATCCTTGTCTTGGGATCCTCTAGATTTCTTCAGTTTAAGAAAGACTATGGGTGACTGAGGACTGCTTGAAACTTCAAGTCCTGCTACATCAGATAAACCTGCATTTGATTCAAGGTGGCAATTAGAATAATATAAAGCCTGAAATGATAGTACGTTAATACTCAAGATATTAATATTATAATAAAAACAGTAGCTAATTTGGCTTCACTGAGAGGTATAGATGCTGAAGAATTGAAATGAATACAAGAAATACTAATAAAGCATATCAGGATGCTCTTTTGATCCAAGTGAAAAATTCAAAGACAGTTTAAACGAAAGAATTATACACTAAACAAAGTTTTCCGTTCTAAACTTCGAATTCTATGACGACGCAAAATTTATCTGGCAGTTGAGTAAAACAAAGAATTGAAAACCTACTAGCTATTGATATAGGATGTTCAGCTTCAAAACTTTCTAACTCCAATCTTCGCAAATACTAAGTCGCATTTGTAAGAAAAATGCCAAAGAATCCATTCTAAAAATTTAAAGGCATTAATCTTCTTTTCTTTTCTTTTTCACTAAGAAAATATATGTACATAGCGCCAGACAATGAAACTGCTTGATTGTCTTAGCAAGTTCGAACATTATAAGATTATAACGGAAGCAATCTCTATTAAAACCCAATGCATTAACAAACTATAGTTTTATTACAAGTTTTATTACAAGCATTGAGTGGATCTATATCATGTGAAAATATTATTTAAAAGAAGAATTGCATACCTGATGATAGTGACATGTGAACAAAGTATAAGAGGCTGACAAATCTAATATATACCATCACTTATTATCTGAATCACAATGTAAACCAAGTGGGACAAGAAAATGCATGAGTATTTTCTTTATCTTTTAATTAGTCAACAACAACAAGCCTTTATCCATTTTTCTCCATTATATTCTATTAAGAGTCAAATTCTCATTTAAATATAATATAATAAAATAAAAACTAAAATAGCATTAGTATAATTAATGCTTTTTTTTTAGTATAATTAATGCTAAGATGTTGGAAATTTAGATGATTCCTTGAACAGTTTAGTATAGATGCCAGATGTTTCTATTTTACAATCCAAAAGGAATCTTGGATTTTTTACGCTATTTTCTTAGTAAAGACAAAGGAATTTTTTTAAAAATATCGAATGATCCTATATCGAATGATCCTATCATACAATGTTGTGAATAATACACGTGAAAAATATAAACTGACAAACACATGAGAGAATATTGATATATATTGAAACATACCTTTTCGTAGCAAAGCAATATTATTCTTCAGCGTTGCAAGAATAGATGGGTTTTCTTCCAAGTAATCAACTGCAGAAATCGCAGCAGTTGCGAGGTAGGGAGGCAACGATGCTGAGAAGACATATCCTGAGCTGCTGAGACGCTACACGAGAATAGTCCACTCAATCATCAGAAAACAAATACAATAAAGGGAAATTTACATACATAAGACTTTATAATATCCTATTTACATATCTAACACTCAAAACTTTAATATTACATACATACCACCTTATATTATTTTAATATCAAATATATCACTTATATATTTCTTTCCTATCACTCATAAATTTTATTTCTACCACTCATATTTAATATGAAAATGAACTATGAGTGGTATGCATGTAATATTAAAGTTTCGGGTGTTAAATATGTAAAAAGAGTAGTATAAGGTGAATGATTACATATTATCACTAAGTTCAAGTAATTAGCCTAAAATCAGTAGCTCAATTCTTACTTGGTGATCAACAACTCTGACACTCCCGGTGCAAAATCCTCCATCAGTCGCTAGTGAATTTCCCATTCCAGCAGTTATGATATCAATTTTCTCGATCTGCATCAGATCTCTTTTCATGAACATATGGAAATGGATTAAATGCGGTAAGAATAAGTAGAAATGTATGCCTACCGGGACCCCATAATATTCGGCTAGACCACGGCCAGAATTCCCTAGAACACCAAATGAGTGGTTTTCATCTAAGATAACACGGAAACGGTATTTCTCTTTCAGTCTTATGATTTCATCCAATGGAGCTACTTGGCCAGAATTCTGCAATTATTTGAAAATAAAATTTCAATTAAAATCCATTAAAAAACTTTATTATCAGAAAAAGAATATTAAGTTTATTTATTTGGAGCACAAGTCAGCTCAGATAATTGCAAACAGCCTAAAATACAAAGAGCAGAATTAGTTTAACGTTTCAAAAGATAAATAAATGCATGGTTATATTGCACCTATAAATTAATTAAGGCTCTGTTTGAGATGGCTTTCGTACTACTTCTTAAAACAACTTTTAGGATAAAATTTAAAATTTTTGTACTAGAAAACTGCTTTAAGAAGCTGTAAAAAGTCATCTCAAACGAAGCCTAAATCAACAACTTCGCTAATTTCAACGGTAAAAAAATTGAGGTATTAGATGTCGGTGAGGCAAGTAAGTCCAACAATGCATAAAAAAATAGCATTCCAAATCATTTCTCAACTCAAGCAGCTGATTCATTCTAATAGACAGAAAACGTAGACAAATGTACAAAGAAAGTATGGGATATACATGCTG
The DNA here is from genome assembly GCF_001605985.2 of Dendrobium catenatum. Taxonomy (NCBI): domain Eukaryota; kingdom Viridiplantae; phylum Streptophyta; class Magnoliopsida; order Asparagales; family Orchidaceae; genus Dendrobium; species Dendrobium catenatum. The sequence goes on from NW_021318787.1 coordinate 679,405, forward strand.
GAGACCTTATTTTCCGCTACGATGATAGTTAATAGAAAGGAAACCAAAATGTCAAGATGATGCAAGTTCCTTGACAGAAAGGAAACCAAAATGGAAAAGAAAAGAAAGATACTTTCATTTCACCTACATGAAATGGACCGTACATCAATAGCGAAGTATTTGGTAACAAGTCATAGCAACAAATGTATTGGTGCATACAGTGATGGTCTGAAATATGTCAACAATGGTGTAAAGGCACGCTGCAATATAAGCCAGAAATGATAACATGATAAAGTTCTTGTTCTCCATAATATACTCTAATGTTGATTTCAATATCACAGTAAAGTTAAACATCCATTATTTCATAGCCTGCTCTATAAAAAGTTGATAGCCTTCTTATTTTTTTGAGAATCAGAATACAACATCCTCTAACACTGAAAACAAATAATCAGACTTTGTTTGGATAACAAATGTCTAACATTTCTGTTATGTTTTTTAGATTCTAGATGATAAGGTTCATTATGAAAATGAATCAAGAGTTCATCTTTTTTGAGAACTTTCAACAGTATAGATCATTGTAAGCAGCAATTTCATGTTTTGTAATTTATTTTCTATCTATACCTAGCCTAAGTCATGCTTCAATGTAGTAACACTAAATAAACTAAGAGAAGAAATTTGTGGCCTTAGCTTAAAAAAAAAAAAAAGAAAAAGGGATCCAAGTACATCAATTTGATAATAAATGGAATGCCTAACATACCTGGTATACAGCTTCTACTACAATATAGCGCCGTAACTTTTCAGCACGCTTATTTCCACGAGTTAGTTTCTCTAAAGTGCTTTCTAGTGATGCCATATCATTATGTTTAAAATAAACTACAGTGCTTCTTGATAGATAGAGTCCATTTTGGACTCCCCAATGGACACCCTCATCACTGCAATGAACAAGAAAATGACAGAGCTTAATATAGGCTGCAAAAGCAGATCAAAAGTATTATAATCAAATAATTCGAAGTTTATGTTAAGAAATAACAAAATTATCCTCTACATGGGACAGAAAAGAAATCTACACATATGGGTGTAATAACTCTTTTTGAAACATATTGACCACTACGAGAGAAAAAGGCTAAACAAGGGGAGGATCGAGGGAGATGCGGGTTGTGCAAACATAAAGGAAATATTGTTGATTTTGCAAGCATTCATCAGAAAAGTTTAGTTTTCAGCAAAACCATTTAGAAACGTCATAACACAAACACGTAGATTATGTAAAAGGCTAGGTAAACTTACGCCACAATGATGTCTCCCTTCTTACAAAAGGCTGGTATAACACTGAAAATAGTTGATATTCCATAAGAGTAAATAATTGAGTCTGGAGTTCCAAGGAAATTTGCAATTTTTTTCTCACAATCAAGATGGACATCTGTAGAAGAAATAGCTTATTACTAAAGTTTTATGATCTTTACAAAACTTATCTACATTTACATATATGAAAACAGAAATAGTAATAAGTAGTTAATTTGAAATTCTGAAAGAGTGCAAAAAGCTTACCAATTGTCCCATAAAAAGCACGAGGGCCACATGAACCAACACCATATTTCTCCAGTGAGCCAATGCATGAATTCTGAAGAAAACGTGTATTATCATTTCATTCAGATGCATATACTAAGACTGAACAATATACTAAGAATTAACATTAAAAAACAATTATTGTCTAAACAAACTAATGAAAAAAAAGATGTGTAACACTTATTCTTACAATTATTTTTTCATGTCCTATCAATCCAAGATAATTTGCAGATGCAAAGTTCACAACTTCTTTTCCATTCACTATTGTGTGGGGTGCAGCAGCACTGTGTTAACAGAACAAGTCATTAGCATTAGCAGTTGAATAGTTTGTTAATAATCCTAACTACATCGTAATAAATTACAAAGTAGTCTTTGTGAGTAATGACAAGCATGAATTTCCAACGTTGAACTGAAATAGATAAATCATGTATCATAGATTTAACTGTGCAACTATGGCATTCAAAGCAGTAAGATAGAAATGAAATTCTTGGTTTTCAAAAATGCAAGCATGCAAAATATTTTGCATGCTTAATTAACCTCAGGGTTCAGGAAACACACAGAAGTAGGCAAATGCTTGTTTTATGATGAGCTAATAGCAGAAATGATGATTTTAAGACTTGGTATTAATGAAAGAAACTACAGTGCAACATAATTTATTACAATCAACAAAGACGGAATGCTAATTGTAAAGCTTTCAAAGCAGGTGCTACTAGTAACCAATCAAGTTAGGCATAAACTGAACTTAAAAGCAATAACAAAAGGAAGGTATCGCACCTTAAGAGACAGGATTAAAAATTCTTACCTTTCCAAAGTAGGAGTATGAAATTGCTTCTCTTCTGAAATTGGTGGACACAAAGGCTCAGGAACCCACTCTTCACAAAGATCATCTATTTCCTAAATTCACTTAAAAAATCTAATAAGCATTCAATATATCAGAATCATCTTAACAAAACTTTGAGTAGTATGTCAGTAGAAACACAGCAGAGGTCTTAGGGGTCGTTATCCCATTCAATATAATTGTTATAGAAATAGAAGATATTCAAAACCAGGATCGCTTACAAGAGAAGCAAAACTAAGTTCAAATAGTTAAGAGCATAATTCACCTTCTCTGTCAGCGGCTTCTTTGGATGCTTGTAGCTTTTCCGAGAAAGTTGGAATAAGATGACAGCTATCAGAAGCATTTCAACAACCAGGTGACCTTCAACCAAAAAAATAAAACCAATAAGGCATCTTCAATACACAAGAAGCAGAATAAACAAACTATTCCAAAATCACTTTCTAAATTTCAGCTTGGCTTTACGAAACCTAGTTTTACAGCAAATAAAATAATTCAGCCAACATCAGTTTTGGTTTTGACCCTTTGAAACAAACCAAAAGCAAAATTAAGTGAATAAACAGATCCATGACATGGCAGCTTCAAATCGCAAAACCCATGACGTCCAATCAGAATACAAAAATAGGAAAACCTACCATCAATATGTATCCCAAAAACAACTGCCCTCGCAAGAGGAGCATCGAACGCCGCCGAAACCCAATCCAAAGCTGCCGTCGTTACCAGCATCGCACTAGACGCCATCAGATTCTAAACCGAAATGAAAGACCTCGGCTTTCTCAATGTATCAGCTAAATAAGCTCCACCCCTGCCTCTCAGATCTACCTACAACAATTAAAAGTCATTAATCCCTCAAAACCGCGAATCCGGTTAAAGAAATATTGGAACAATAATATTGGAACGAGAATCCACTAGAAGCAGTCAAATTTCATCATAGTTTTTCTTCTATTTCGAAATTTCAAAACCTATTCTGCAGATTAGAGAGTTTCGAAGAGGAAAAGAAATTCGTAAGCCTCACCTTGCCTAGCTCCACAAAGTCGCAGCGATGGAAGCAATGCAAGGAGACAGAGGAGAGTGGGAACTGATTTATACGCCGATTTCAAATCTGAACAAAAGGGTAGATATATCTAAAAAATTTTGGACGAAGAACCGAGTCTCCTTTGGCGAGCGGGACGGATTGAAGGTCAACGGCGGAGAAACATCTATGAAGATACCGTAATACCGCTGATTCTTCCCGATATTTACAGAGCTACCCCTACGCGTTGGCTGAACCCAGTCTCTAGATTTTTTTTTCACATTATGGTCGAAAATGAACAAATCTCAAAGTCCCAATTACATTATCTTCAATCAATATTATATATATATATGAAAAATTAATTTTATCATTTACATTTGATCTTAGATATTGCTTCCTCTTAGGGGAATCCCCTATGTTTATTACATATTAAGAGAGATTATCTCTCAAACAAACTCTCAATTAAAATAATGAATAATAGTTTTTGAATTTAAAGTTTATGTCAAGGAATTTTATATTGGAATTTATAAAATGAGATTGGTTAGATGTTTGAATAGATTATTAATATAGATGTTGAAGGAGGAAAAGATTATTGGATATATGAGAGACTCGTAAGTGCTAAAAACATCATTAATTGTGTTAGATTTAAATTTCTCCGTAAAAGATCCAAGAATAGGAAAGTGGGCAAGTGACCCAAGAACCTCTAAGGGGATAGAGGGAGAGAGAGAGAGAGAGAGAGAGAGAGAGAGAGAGAAGAAAAATGTTGAATACTCGAGAAATTATGAGTCTTAAAACTAGTAGAATATCACTAAATAAAAAATATCAGAAAAAGACTTCAAGTTATTCCTCCTCTTCTTTTATTTGTAGGATTTTTAGGACTATATGAAAGGGTACCTAAAAAAAAGTAAAAATGTGCAACACTATACAAAATACTCATACAATGCTATACACTATCCTAAATATGTGTCACCTCCTTATTGGCTGAAAGAAGTTGAAGAAAGTTCAAGGAAAAGTTGAGAAACCACTTGAACTATTGAATGATATATCAAGAGAGATTTAATTGGTGTTTTAAAATTTTTTTTCAAAAATCCTTTTTGAAAATTTAAACTAACTTTCTAAACTTAAAAATCAAAATCAAAATTGAATAATGAAACAAAAATTAATTTTTTCTTTTAATTTTTTTTTCTTTGGTAGAAAAACAAATATTTTTTATTCTTTTTATTTTCTGATTTTTATTTCTTTCCCAAACAAAGACTGAATCTCAAAATAATCATAATAATATAGTATAACAATGATAACAATGCACAACCCAAATTTGTAGGAAAGTAAATATGCAAGAAAATAAATCACAATTCTAATGCAAGTGTCTCTTACTCCTTGAATGCTTCCTTTAATTCAATATGCCCATCTTTCAAGAAATCTTGTGATTTTATCCTTACATCTTTGCTCTCCACATTCTCTTCCACTCTTAAGAAGTATTTGTTTTCTCTGTAAGGATACCAGCCACTCCACTAAGCATAGCTTCACTATCTCTGTCTCTCCTAAAAGAAAACACAAAAAATCTATTCATGTTTTTTTATATAAACCAACTTAGGCATTGTGATGCTTGACAAAGTGGCAGTGTGGCGTTATAATGATGAATTAACACCTCAATGATGCTTAGTTCGCTCTGTTGCAGTGTTGGGTTGACCAAACATGTTGACATGTATGCCTAAAACAAAAAAAGAGTATAGCGTACCTGCTCCATATCGATCTTTGCACGTCGTCACTGCTTAAATTCTGTAAATCTAGCGAGCCGAACGTCCGAACATCAATCTCATACGTCATCGCCTCTCCCCCACAATCTTTCTTTGCGTTAAAATAAGGAAAATTGTAAAATCACTTGAACTATTGAAATGATATACACAAATAATAAATTTACATTTCACTTAAATCTAAATTTTGATTATATAAATATTTAAGTAATACAACACAATCATGTCGAACTTCATTAGATATAAGAAATTTCTCAATTCAAGATATATATATATATATATATATCTTATAGTACAAATGGCATCCAATTTAGATTTTGTGTGCAATATATTAAAAAAAAATGATTTAACTACATAATAATTAAGTTATTATGTACTTTTATTCTCTATAAAACTCTTGCTCAATTTTTTTTTCAATTATGATAAATTTAATGTCATATATTACTAAATTTTCATATATCTACTATTTTGTTATTGCCGTTTTATTAAAGCCTTAAATGCATTTATCCTAGATTGAGAATATAATTATTATTATAATTACTTATACTGATAAATGTATTTATTTGATCTCTTTATAAAAGTATTTTAATTAATTAAATAATATTTAACATTTTATAATTTTATTTAAATTTTAAAAATTTTTAATGCGCGTTTAATACACGTGCAATTATACTAGTATACATTTATATGGTCAAAAATGAATGATAGATGAACATCAAAGGATTCCACAAGAAGACGTGGAGGTGCAATGTGATCTTACATGTTCAAAGGATCATGTGAAGAACTTAGAGTTTGATGTTCATGAATTTAGGATAAAGACAATTTCATATGTAAAGGTAAAATAGAAGTGTAGATCAATGAAGAAATCTACTTTGGAGAGAGAAGCAAATATGAGGTAAAATTTCCCTCAGTTGTTTGATAAATTTTGGGGATGAAATTCTAATAAATAGGAAAGAATTATAAAATCCGAATTTGATCAGTTGCATGTCACATGTGGATCAATTTAAAATACTAAAAAACCAATTTTTATAAAAAAAAATATAAAAAAAAATATGTAATTGTATTCTACTCGTTAATTAAAAAAATTTAATATATAGAAGCATATGTCAATTGGTGAGGAATTGAAAGTTAAGGAATTAGTTATGATTTGAGTTATTTTTTTTTTAATTTTATTCATTATTACTATTTACCTATAAAAGTTATTGTAGTATGGTTATATTTAATTTCCACTCAAGGACTTTACACAACAAGCATTGGTAGGATTGGAGGGAAGGAGAAGAAGGAGAAAAAGAAAGAAGAAGATAAGGAAGAAGGAAAGCTTTGAAAGAATGGGAGAAGAAACGGTATTTTTGTGTATAAGACTTGCATAGAGTAAATAATTATTTTGCGTGAAGTTTTGATGTAAATTTAATGAATAATTATTTAGGAATCCCAAAGTATACAATGAGGTAAGTTTTGATAATATTAGCGGTGTTTAAAGAGAGGAAAATGTGAGATATGCTATTTTTGGAATAGCTTTAATGTCTTTTTTTCTTTTGGCGTCGGTTGAAATTTGTAGAAAATTAAAAAATTTGGGCTAATATAGGTGATGCATACCCGATGGCATACACTGGGTAAGTTCACACAATGACAAGGTAAGATATGTAATTCAATAATATAGTAGGCAAGTCTTATTGTAAATAGTTTGTATACATGCATTTTTAATTAGTTATGTGTGATTTCTGTCTTACACATATTTGTAATTAGCCTAAGCTTGATAATGTGATGCATACAAATTTTGTTATATTTAGAGGTCACGTGAAATTCTGCTAAACTGTGACATGTGATATGTGATTTATACAACTATATTCATTTTTGTACATAAACATATTACGATCATAATGATCTACATGCATGTACATATTTATATGTACTTGTAAATAAGTCATGGCAAGTTGTTTAAGAAAGAAAAAAACAACTAAAAAAGTTTAGAAAAAAAAAAGAAGAGAAAGCAAACGACAATGATTAAATATGCCTGATAAATGTCATGTTATGTATTAGGGGTGGGGATAGTTTGACCTCGATGGACAGTAAGTCCCAGTTGAGGCAGTGCAACCTTGATATGATAAAGCCAATTGGCTATAACATGATATGAACCCTATCGTTTATGTGACCCAAGGGCGGAACTAGTCATAATTTTTAGGGGGGGCAAACTTATAAGTAACTGTTCGCATATATGTTGGGGGTCCAAGGGGGTAGCGCCCTCTGGCGGGGTTCGACCTACTCGATCAGGTCGCGGGATTAAGGGGCAGCGTCCCTGCGGGGGTTTCCGGGGGTAGCGCCCCCAGAACAAATTTTGATTTAATATTTCTCTTTGTATTTGGTTCATCTTTTCCTAACAAAAACACATCTACACAATGCATTTAATTATATTGGGGACAATTGCCTAAAAATCTTTGTAATAAAAACTAAAAATCACCTAAATAAGAATATAATAAAAAAAATTTTTGAGGCCAAACCCCCCCCCTTTTTGGGCCCCCCCCCCCCCCCCCCCCCCCAAAGGGGCTCCGCCCTTGATGTGACCTACTGGTTATGGAGCCTACAAGCTATAAAGACATTACGACCTTAGGAGCCTAAAGGCTATAGATCTAAACATAAACATTTGGACATGATATCTTCTGAGGCCATAAAGGGTAATGATGAAATGAAAGGAAATCTATAGCTATGATTACATATTATAATTGTATGATTTACCTATAATATACAAATCAAATTGTCTTAAAGCTATGCTATTGATATTATACGACATGTAATTGAAAGTGCAATTTAAGTGAGCATAATTCATATATGCTACATTATATATGATACATACCCTGCATATTCCGTATTACATTTACTGTACACTTGGATTACTATATTAGAATTGCATATCTATATGGATATTATATCTTATCAGATTATTAGTTTGGCTATTCTTACAAGAATTATGATGGATAAGATTAAGACAGAATGATGATAGGTTCAATTTTTATTTTATGTTCACTTATGTCAATGTAAGGAAGGTCTGGTTTGAGTTCAATAGTTTATTGATAGTTAAATATTTTAGTTTTCTGGTGGTTGCTCTCTAGATAAATTTTTTGGAAATGAATATTTGGACAACTTCGAATATTTAAATATTGTCTATATATATATATATATATATTATCTATATTTAAATTTTAATTAAAGGCCTTATGCCCCTTCTAAATTTTCCCTTGATAGTAAAATTTGAAGCCATCCATGTATGTTGAGGACCATGCCTGTTTGTTTATTAATGATTAAACTTGCGTGCAAAATACCTATTTTTTTTAAAAAAAAATTTGATTATATATTTCAAAATTTTGCATATAGAAAAAAACCATTGGGGTGATTAATTCGAAAGTGTTTTTTTTTTTTCTTATACAAGGAGAATTGTTGGATTAGCAAGACAGCCTCAAATAAAACATAGCTTCAGTTAGGGGTGTCAATTATTGACTCAGCTCAAACTCGATCAAAAAAATTCGGGTTAAGATCAAACCGCTTAACAAATGGGTCGAATTTGGGTTCCATTTTTTAACTCGTTTTTAAAAAAGGGTCAAATTCAAGTCAACCTGCTAACATGAATTTGACACATCCCTAGCTAACCTGGTCAGGCGCCCGACTCACCCCGGACTAACGCACCCGCGCTGTCTCACTCGCATTTCTCTCACCCACACCAGCGCAGAGCTACATACTATGCATTCGCGCAGTCCGCACATGCTCACACTTGATGCTCATGTGCCGTGTCGGGCCAACCCGATAATCCAATGAGTTGGGCCCAGATATGAATTTCTAACACATTTTTTTTTATGGGGACGAGTTTGTATCAGATCACTTGAAGGCGGATCAATTTTGAATTTTACTAGAGCCCGACAAAAAGAAAATTTATATAGACATTTTGACACCCTTAATTTCAGTGCTTCTAGGTGGCAGACAACCACGCAAATTGTCTATCTAATTGGTCAAAGTAGTTGGCTCATATTAATATCAAACTGTTGATCCTAATCATATTGAACTTGACTAATTTCTAGTTGCTTTAATTTAATGATAGCGAGGAAAGTTTTGAAATGAACTCAAACTCACAGCTGTGATTACATCCAACTGATGAGAATGGCAAATCAACTCATCCAACCCCAAAGTGTTGTACTTATTATGGAATGGTATTAAAGAGAAATAAGTTATATTATTACATTTGGTTGCTCATAGACTGATAAACTATTTATAAAATAAAGGCTTTACTTTCAGCCAATTTAAATGAAAAAACGCGTTGTTGTTGAAATGAATATTGGCTACTGAGCATATCCCACCAAACAATTGACAACAGAATGCTCAATTTGACGGCAAATTATTGCATCCTAATGAAATATTATTTTAAATTAAGCACGTCAAAACATAGTCAAAGTGCAAGTTAAAAAACGCAGGTAAAGAACAGTCAAAGTGCAACTAAAGCACAGTCAAAGCGCAAATCAAAAGCGCAAGTGATGTGGCAAATTTTTATTGGATGTCCGAACCTATTTTCCGCGTCCAATGACCGGATGGAATAATTTGCCCAATTTGACACCAAAGGAATTTTGATTTGTTAATGACTTTTTTTTTAATTCAAACGTTCAAATTGATATTATTCGGGTCTAGTTGTGACGGCTGAAATATTTTATAAAATTGATTATCAATTTATTGTAGGAAAAACAACTTAATTATTCATATTAAAAAAAAAAAAACTTTTCACCGTTAAAATTATTTAAAAATAGTAAGTTAAGAATAGTTAAATAAATTTATGATTATTATTTTAAAAAATGATAAGAAAGCTGTCCCAAACTAAGCTCTAAATAACACAAATTTCACATTGAAATAAACTAAATGATGAACAAATCAAATGCATTTAAACCGCCTAAAATTATACAGTTAAAAAAGGGATAAAATTTCTTGATCATCCTAAATGATAATATTACACTGCTTGAATAAAATAACACTTGACCCAAAAAAATTCATTTAATAGATTATATGGACAATAAATATGACTATCTAGTTATTAAATAACCAAACAAGTTACACATTTTGAACAGTGATTCCTTGGTATGACCTATATGTGAACGTATTTTCTCTTCATAAAATCTTGGATGGATTAAATAAGCATTTGTACCAGTTCTTTAAAGTATGATTCCATCCATCAAATCAAAATACTAGATAGTTGCTTCAACATTCCAACCACCAAGCAAGAAAAAGAAAGCTCATAATCCACAGCAATTGTTTGGAGAGTCTTCAGAATCAACACTCTTCATGCTGCAATATCTTCAGCCACTGAATCTAGAAAGGAGGGAAAATAACGAGCAAACAATTGGTTCACAAGTTCATTTCTTTGCAGAGGCTGCTGGTATCTGGAACAATCCCACCATTATAGCTTCTGAGAACGCTGTGGCCAGCTAAATCCCTCAATAAGTAAGATGGATCTTTCGCTCCGCCATGTTGTAAGAACTTTGTTCTGATGGCTGTTCCAGTGGAAAGACACAAGGGATCATCACGGCAAACTTTCTCCCAGATTGTCGCCGCAAAGCATTTTGCATAAAGATAACTATAGTAACCTAAAATGATTATAAACAAAATCAGATCAATATCAACATATTTAGGTTTCGTTTGGGACGGTTTTCTTCCTACTTCTTATAGCGACGCCGTTTTAAGAAGCAGGAAGAAAGCCGTCCCAAACAAAGCCTTAGTCTAGTTTAATACTAGGAAGAAATGATCTGGAATGGACTCGGACCATCGGAATTGATGAAGTATAACAGAACTTACCAGCTCCATAATTTATAAGATGACTGAATCTAGTATGCCAGTGTGTGCCCTCAACATGTTTCCAAGTGGTACATTGTCTTTTCAGGTCGGCAACAATGGAAATTGTATCCATTGGACTGGCAGGCTGCTCTCCGAATAGTGTCAGGTCAATTAAGGAGTATAATATCTGCAAACAAGCATATATAGTAGTAAAATAACTGTTTCCCAACACAGCAAATGAAGTTCAATTTGACTGAGAACTTTTTTTTTTTTGGTTATTAAGGTATAAGGCATATATCAGATAGAAATACCTGGCGTTGCAGCTCCATAGCAGAAAACATGTTCCTAGCACGATTCATACTATCAACCAGTTTTTCCGGAATTACTTCGCCAGTTGAATAGTGTCTGGCAAACGTTTTTAAGACACGATAATCCCATGCGTAGTACCTAGAGAGAGAGAGAGAAAATTGTTAAGCCGAATACGTCATTTCCAAATACAAAGACAGACATATTTAGGTGAAAAAAGAAGAAAGAAAAGCAAGAAAAATTCAGCAAGTTAGCCCCTTTCCTTTCACGTCAATAATCTGTTGAAGGCTAACCAAGCACCGCACTGTGAATGATTTTTTTTCCAGAATGACTATAAACAGCAGTCCATGCAAACATGAACATACAAAATCCGAGTAGTTCATAGGATCACTTAGAATATTTTTTCTTCAGTTAAAGTGGAAACAATTGGGAAACTTACTGGTCAACAGATATAAACTAAGTAATTTTGTCTTATATTATAATTATCTTAATTAAGCAACATCATGTCATAAATGACTATGAGTTAGAATGATAACCATTTTAGCTTAGTCGACCATACTACATGTATTTCATGAATCTAAATCAAAAATTGGAAAAGAAAATAGTGTCTAAAGCCCACTTACAAATAAGGATATTGAATTCAAGAATTTCAATAAACTTCCAACTTCGATGCAGGAAACTCTGCAAGAAGTTAGCTTTCCTGCTATCATGGTATAGTCTGAACTGAAAATTTATCAACTACATTTACTTGGAAACAAAGTTAAGTTGCTACATTCCCATGCATGAAACAAGTCAATTATCTCATTCTAATCACAATAGGCCTTCAATGATAAAGGATGGTATAACAACAGGGAATTTGAAAGATATCACACTGCAAAGTATGCTGTTTAGTTGGACTGCATACATACTCATTTTTGAGCAGTAGCTACCTCTGCATCAGAGTAAAAACCAAAAGATACCCCGTAAAAAATATTGAAAGAAGGGAAAGAAGGAAAAAAAAAAACTTGTCCAAAGGAAGTCCTTGTAATTGCGATGGGAGAACAAACGTGTTTTATATAAACAAAAACTATTTCATCTCAATCTTAAAGAGGTGTTTAATGTAGCGCTGCTATTAAAGATGCAAATTCTAACACCCGCTTCTCTGCATGATTACAAACTTGTGTGACTTTAATTTGTCACAAATCTGCACCTCCCCGGTCATTTCCTTTCAAATATGACAGCACAACACCCATTCAAAGTGAATCAGATGAAGAAACAAATTTAAAACCACCAGGCTCATGAGCAGATTTTTCTCCATTGAACAAATATTACAATGTAATCCCCAACGTTTAAAGATAACATACTCAAAAAGGTTTGAGGGGGTCTCAGCAAAGTCAAGAACCACTCTGGTGCCCGAGAAGTGCTGATAATCCTATAAAAAAATTTCCATATGATTAGTGCTGAATAAAAATTAAGGATAATGAGTTATCAATTACAACTACCATCAAATACCGTTCTTGAGAAAAGTGAATGAAGAGCATGTCCAAATTCATGGAAGAGAGTTTCAACATCCCAGTGATTAAGCTTTGAAATTGATGATCTTCGTGAACTCGGGAAATTGCAGACCAAAGCAACAATCTACAATGCTTCCAGCACAATAAAGGTTAGAAATTTCATCAACATAAAAGATGATTGGAAAGTTCATATTGATAATCCACAACAACCTAGCGCAAAAATGGAAGTCTTTGCAAGAGGTACCTGGAACTAAAGGTTTAAAAATAGGATCAAATTGGTTGGTTTGACCGGTCTAACGGTAATTTATTCATCAAACGGTTCAATCCAACATAAAAGACATTTTACACAAGAACCAAAAAAATCATGATGAACCAAAGATTAAACCTTGAATTGGTGAATCGTTCACTGTTTGATTGAACCGCTTAGTTCATTTTATGATCAAGTTTTATATTTAATACCACCATTTTTTTCTTATTAGATAGTTGAAAAAGAGTCTCAATGTAAATAATATAAAACCTTCATTTGTAATGTCTAAAATAATTTAAAATATATTTATGCAATTGGGTATCAAGGAATACTTTAGTTCAACTTACTTTTACTTATATATCTTTTTTTTATAAGTATATGCATATCTTTTTAACTGATAATAAATTTCTCTATGATTAATTTCATATTTATAGTATCAATTTTTTTATGGAAGGAAATAAAAGTTTCAAATGATTATCTGAATTTTGATCATATAAAAAAAAGATTTATCATTTAGTCTGGAGGTTCTCCTCTCCTTCAATCTCATCTTTGGGACTTCAAATCACTCATTTTTTATTTGGGTTTACTGGATTTGGCTTCCACTGGTCTAAAATACACCTGGTTTAATCAAAGAGCAAATGAGCCTATTCATTTGAAGTTGGATAGAATGTTGATAAATGATAAGTGGTTGGAGACATACCCTAATTCCTTCTACGAAGTTCTTGCACTTGCTTGTTCGGACATTCGCCTATTGTCCTCTCTTTAGGCCAGTCTATAAAGTTGAAGCATAGATTTCTTTTTAAAAATTTCTGGACAAAACAAGATTGTTACTGGTATGAACTTTTTAACATCTTTGCTCAACCAATTCATGGGAATCCCATTCATGGGTTATACACCAAGCTGAAAATTTTCATAGAGATTATCAAAGAGAAGGATTGTGCAAGTTCTTATCATCTCTTCTCCAACCTTTCTTCTCTTAAGGACCAACAAGCTCTCTGTTTAGATATGATTAACGTAAATCCTCAAAATCCTTCATTGAATCATAATTTGAAGAGTATCAATGCTCAAATTTTAGAATGCTCATCTTCCTGAACTAATTGGTTGCTTCAACGTGCTAAATTGAAATGGCTTTCTCATGGGGAAGATGATTTAAAATTTCTTCATGCGAGGATCCAGAAAAGAAGAAATCATAGCTCATCTCTTTTGTTTGCTAATGAAGATCCCCTTGTCAGGCAGGATTTGATTTCTTCTATTACACAACATTTTGAAAAACTTTTTAATGCTCCTCCACCCGCTGCTTCAAGGGATATTTCCTCTATTCCTCTAGGTAATGTTATTCCTGCTCATTTATCAGATTTGCTAACCGTGGTGGTTTCTGATGAAGAAATCAAGGCAGCCATTTTCAATGGGAACTCCAATTCCTCCCCTAGCCCAGACGGGTTTAATTTTGAGTTCTATAAATCTAGCTGGCTTATCACAGGTCCTTTGGTTTGTAAAGCGGTGAAATCCTTCTTTTCTAAGGGGTACCTTCCCAACAAAGTTAAAGCCACCGCTATAGCTTTGATCCCTAAATCTGCTCATGCATCCAATGTTTTGGATTTCAGACCTATTGCTCTTTGTAATGTTTTTTATAAGATTATATCCAAAATCTTGTTTTTGAGAATGAAGGACATTATGCCTACTATAATTGGAGAAAACCAAGCTGGTTTCATTAAAAACCGAATTGCAACGGATAATATTCTTCTTGCTTATGAACTTCTTTTGGAATTCAAAAAGTCGGCCAAAAGAAAAATGTTGTGTGCCAAATTGGATATTCGTAAGGCATTTGACTCTGTATCTAGAGAGTTTCTTCTTGCCCAAATGAGACAAAAAGGTTTTCCCCCAACCTTTTTACAATGGATTAAAGCTTGTATTTTGGATGTACACTTCTCCATTTGTATTGATAGTGCTCTGGAAGGTTACTTTCACTCTTCATCGGGCCTCAAACAAGGATGTCCCCTTAGTCCTTACTTGTTCTGTATTGCAATGGATCCTTTTACTTGTATGATTAACAACCCTGCTTGTCAGGATAGATTTATTGGGATCAAAACAAAGGAGATGCAACTTTCCCATCTTTTATACGCTGATGACCTTCTTATCTTTGGAGAAGCCTCGAAAGAAAACTGTGACGTTCTCTTGGACATCTTAGACTCATTTGCTAAGGTCTCTGGTTTAATGGTTAATCATGATAAGAGCAAGCTTATTATTTCTAACTACATTTTTAGTCCTATGGCTGTTTGTGAGGCTCTTAATATTCCTTCCTCTTCTGCTAAAATGACTTACCTTGGCATTCCAATCTCTACCAAGAAACTTTGTATTGCTGATTTTCAACCTCTCATGCAATCTATTGCTAATCACTTAGTGGGTTGGAAAGCTAGATTGTTATCTCTAGCGGGTCGTCTTCAATTCCTTAAATATACGGTTTGCAATACTATTGCTTATTGGATTTGGGGGGCAATTATACCCAAATCTTGTATTAAGAGTTTGAGCAGGATATGTGCTAAATTCCTATATTTTGGCGACATGGAGGCCAAAAAACTTCACCTTATAGCTTGGAAGAGGACTTGTAAACCTAAAAAGCTTGGAGGGTTGGGTATTCCGGATTTTCATGCCATTCAATTTGCTAATTATTGCTCGCTATTTTTCAGATTTTATAATGATAAGTCTATCCTTTTCTCTTTTCTGAATACTAAATATGGTACTCCCTGGACCCCGGTTCATCATAATGCCTCCATCCTTTGGAGAGAAATGGGGAAAGTTGCATTGCAAATTTCAACAAAAGTATTCATTTTGAAGTAAATTCTAATAACAAGTTTGCTATGTTATGGGATCCATGGATTGGTGGTCGGACCTTACTGGCAGTTCTTCCTAGCTGCAATATGGAAAATCACGTTCCACATCATGCAAAGGTCACAGATTTTTTGGTGGAGGGTTTTTGGGCTTTTCCGAGCAATAAACAATGGGTTTTATCTCAGACTTTGGGGCATATTGGTATTTCCTATGATTATAATTGTTGCAACTCGAGCTTATGAGTTTATGTTTTTTATGATAACAAATATTATGGCTCACTTTCTGTTGTCTACTTGTATTTGCAATATATGTTTGTTTGTGTGTATACTAACATTTCAGGAATACCATGCAACATCAAACAAAGAATCAAAGCTTTAAGATTGGGTTGAATAATGTTATGTTGTAAAAGGGTCTGTAATATTCATTGAAGTAATTTTGATTTCTTGATTTAAGTCTTGTAAGGGTGTATGCTTACTTGGTGATCATGCACACACACACTCAAGGGAGTGAGATCTAGTCAAATCCAGAAGATCTAGTTTTGAACTAATTGTACTGGACGATTTTGGATCGTCCAGGACGATCAATACAAATCATGCCTAAATTGATCATGTGATTAGGGGATTAATTATGGTTAAATTTTTCAATCCGATCGTCCTGGATGATTTGTATATCATATAGGACGATGTTTGCCGACATGCTTGATTTTCCTAAATCGTCCAAGCCAAAATACCATAATTTTTTTCTAATCGTCCTGGACGATCCACAATATCATCCTGGACGATCTGTACATTTTTGTATTAATCGTCCTGGACTATCCAAATATCGTCCGGGACTATCAGGTCAAATTCTGCACATCGTATTGGACGATCCTGCGATCGTCCAGGACGATTCTGGGCGCCGAAATTGAATTTTTAGGGTTTTTGAAGCCCTCTTTTTAAGCGCATCGTACGAGATGATACTGCGATCGTCCTGGACGATGTTTGGCGCTGAAATTAAGTTTTTAGGGTTTTCGGAAGCTCTCTTTTTATGCATATCATACGGGACGATCCGACGATTCTCCTGGACAATAATGTCAGTTTTGCAAATCTATTTATAGACCTCTTGCTTTCTCATGAAGAGTGTCTTTGGCATCCATTGAAGCTTCATTCTTCTGGAGGAAACTTGAAGAGAGAGCTTGAAAGGGAGAGAGGAAAGGGTGGAGTTTGAGAGAGAGAGAAGATCCTTGGAGGGGGTTTCAAGGGAGTGTGGAGGGGGTTCCACACGCCTGCTCCGGCGAGATTGCACCTTAGTACCATCAGATTCAAGGCTCGTCTTGAGGGAAGTTTTGGGAAGAAGAAGATCTCTTTGGTGTCAAAGGGCCCGGCTACTCCGCTGCACCGGGGAAGGTGGAAGTGATTTTGTAAGGGCTTCTCCGCCTAGCTGTGAGGTCTAAGGGAGAGATACTATTTAGTGCAATACTCGGATGGTGCCTCCGAGGAGTGGACGTAGGTCAAGGTTTGACCGAACCACTATAAATCTGGTGTGTTCTTTCCTTTATTATTTCCACACTATGATTTTCTTTGTGGTAAATTTTGGTTTTGGATGTGATTGCGTTTTTTATTAAAAGTTTTTTAAAATACTAATTCACCCCACCCCCCCTCTTGGTTAGCCTTGAGACTAGTTCATAAGGGCTTAACATCCCTAACGAACTTTCAATCGTAATATTGGTTGGAAAGATGGGAAGTTGCCTACTTTTTCTTCTTTTACCAATTTTTATTTCCGGGAGGAGTCCACTGTGGATTGGTATAAATTCATGTGTCATAAACATCATGCGCTTAAATACTCTACTTATACTTGGATTGCTATAAATGGTGGGCATAAAATGGCGGAAGAACTTATCAAGTGGAATATTGAGGTCCAACCCCTTTGTTTTTTGTGCTCTTCACACAATGAATCAAATTCTCACATTCTTTTTGAATGTGATTATGCTTTCTCAGTTTTAAAAAAATTGATACCTGGATTGGGAGATTTCCTTTTGAGACCTCGGTTGTCTCAAGTTTTGCTTCTCTTGGGGGAAAAAAGCTATATGCTAAAAAATCAAAAAGAGTTTCTTCTTCTTATTGTTTGTTGTACCACTTACTATCTTTGGAGGGAAAGAAATGAGAGAAGATTTAATCACAAATTTAGAAGTGCTTCAACCTTATGTTCTATCATCAAGTTAGTGGTAGAGGAGAAGGTATCCTCTTGGCAGCAATGTGAAAATCTGAGTATCACATGGCCTTCTTAATGTTGTTTTTTAGCTGGGAGTTTTTCTGGACGCCTGTTGAATTTTTTTGTTGGAAGGATACGGCTTTTGCTGGTTGTGGGATTCATGCACTCTGCTTTCTTGGAGGTTTTGGCTGTTTCTTGTGAAGTTCAGGATGGGAGGCTAATCTAGGAGTTTTTGTGATGGTTTTTGAGTGTATGCTTACTGCTGGTTTATGCTATCCGAATTTGCTAGAGTATTATGGGGTCCTTGGATGGCTTTTTGGAATCCTAGGACTGATTTTGAATGGCAGATTTTATGATGATGGACGATGATGTAGCTGCTAATCATCTCCTTGGAGGGCCTATTGGGCAACCAGGAGGTTTCTGATCGGTGACGCTGGATTTCTGTTGGTTTTGGGAGATTAGCAATCTGAATCCAATTTTGGGTGCTCCATGTCTATTTTGGGTTGTCTTTTCTCTTCGTTAGTTTTATTCTGTTTTTGGCTCTTTGGGAGGTATAGATTTTTGGTTATTCCTCTTCTTTTTGTTTGAGGTTTAATCTTTTTATTATACCTTACTTGTAACTTTTTTTACATAGTAATATATGGGCTGATGCCCTCAATTTCCCAAAAAAACAAATATAGGTGGTTTAATTTAAACTATATAAGATTTTTTTTTTATTAATTTAAATATATAAGATTAATCATATATATGTTCTATATTTCATAAAATAGTTCTTATTTTTTATCATATATTTGCATCATTATTGTAATATTTAATAATAATCATAAAATTTTAATATTTATTACATGCAAATTAGCCCTGATTAAATTCCGGTTGAACTTTTGAGCCATGAGCATTTCATTCTAGTTCAATATTCAATAAAATTTTCAAAATATTGATTATAGCAATATAGATTCAAAATAATTTAATATAATGTAAATTAGTATTACAACTGGGGAACAACTTGATCCATAGCTAATTGGAACATTGTTATCATAATTTAAAATCTATCTTCAACAAGCAACTAATTAAAATTTTAAATCTAAATTGGTTGCTATTATTACAAAAAGCAATCAATTAAAATTTAGAATCTATTTTCTTGTTTTCCATTCGAATTTGGCCGAATGCGCCTCACGTTCCTACAACTCCCACACCTCAAAAATTCAAAGAAGAAATATATCTCAATCAAAGAAGCAGAATATAAAATTTTATCCCATTTTTGAACAACACATCTAAGCATATATGAAGCTCTTTTAATATCAAAAGAATTGAAGCTCAATATCAAAAGATCTCCACAAAACTTTAATTTAAGCTATTAAAAATGTGGAGAGCATGAAGTGCAAGTATCAAAGAGATGCTTAGCTTAAGTTCTATGAGCTTAATATAAATCAATCTTTTCATTCTCCAAAGGTGATCTTATACTCAAAACAACATAATATAACTATCTCTATATGTTATTATAATAGAATGGATTTAACATAAGAAAAAAAAAACTAATAATATAATTCTTCTCTGGACCGGCAACTGAACTGGTTAACGGTTGAACCGAAAAATCTGATCCGGTTTTTAAAACACTGGCAATAATAATAATAATTTTTTCTTTATTTCTTCCTTTTTCTAATTTTGATTTTTTTGCTTTTTTGTTCTTATTCTTCTAGAGAGAGGGGTTAGAGAGAGATAATGTGAAGAAAGAGTTAGAGAGAGAATGAGGAGAAGAGTTGAAAAGAAAACTAGGTGTTGACCCCTATATCTCAAACCACGCAAGAAATGACCCAAAATGGTGAATAAAGTGATACGCGCCTCAGCGACGCACATCACTTGAAGGGTCAAACGACCTCCGATTGCCAAATAGACAACGTCGTTGTGATCAGGACGCTGAATTCTACTAGGTTGAGGCCCCTCGCAATTGAATCGGACGAGATCGGTCAAAAGGGACAACCGACACCCGAAATTAAAGCTCGAGGCTGATCAAACGATGTCGGATCGATAAACAGACTTCGCCAGTACGTTTGGAACACCGTCAATTTGTCAAATTATGATTATCGTCAAAATTGGCATGCAAAATGAGGCAATCAACACGCAAAACGGGGTGATCAGCACGCAAATCAAGAAAGTGTCAATCAAGACTATTTTGACTTATTAGCACATTATATCATTTTGGATTATTATATTTTTAACATCATTATTTATTTAAAAAAAAAGAAGTCAAAAAATAAATCCCATCGCATTAATTACTTGACCTCGTATTTGTTCAAAATCCCATAAATCTGGCTGCTTGGCGTCAAAATCCCAGGAATTCCGTTGATTACCTCGATTAAATTCGTCTGCTCCACGTTAAAATGAGGCCAAGGGCTATATTATTTTTCCTCTCCGGAGCTCCTCACCCTCATCCTTTGCTCTTCCAAACCGAAGCCATTAGCCGGCCACATCTCCTTCCCGTTGTTCCTCCACCTCACTTTGAACCTCAACAAAAAAAAAAAAAACCCACGATCTCTCATGTCGAAATCTTGCAGTCAAAGCTCCACTCATGCATGCAGGCCAAGGCGTGGCTTCTTTACTCTTCTCCTCTCCTGTCCATCTCCAAAAACCATTCATTACTCCACTTCAACCAAGCCTTCTCCCTATAGCCTCAAAAAGAAACATTCCTTCCTCTCCTTAATGTAAAATGGCTAATCCCACTTCTTCCTCACGCGAAGTTGCCCTCCTCCTGATTCTTTTTCTATTGTACCGAATGCCTGAGATGGAGTTCACGACAACAGCTTCCTGTTCCTATTCATAGTCTATTATGCCGGCTTCAACTTCATCAAAACGAAAAAGTAAATTTGTTGTTTGTGGAGTCTCCTGTAGGTGTTAGCCTCTCCCACTCAACTCCAGTCCGTCTCCCTATGTCAAACTCTTTCTCAACAACAAAATAGCCCTCATGCAGTCATGCCATTCCCTGATCTCATCGTTTGTCCAAGACAAAAGAAGATCCACTCAAATACACTTGCCTGCTCGCATGCCACCCGACGCATGGCTCTGATCTTCCACTCCCTCACGCAAGAAGCCGCAGCATCTTCTCAATCTTGTATTTCTCTGTTTCGTTTGAAATAAGTTATGGACATGAAGAGCCGCTCTTCCACTTGCTCAACTTCTCTTTTTACATGCCCTGATGATAAAAAGGGGCAGCAGCACATGAGTATTACAAGTTGGGAACTTTCCATGGAAGACCTTCTAGTTGTTAGATGATTGACCTTGCTCATTCCCTGAGAAAGAACACTAACGAGCTGCTTTGCTTAGCTTGTGTCTCCCTTGTAGATCAGTTTGTACATGAAAGGGCTAACAAATGAAAGGTATCAAGTTGGGGTTATAGAACTTGAGCAGTATATTAACATGTCTGGAAATATATATGGAATCTGTCACTACTGTGACACTAAGAGATGGCACATGAATTCAAGCACCAGAAAATTCTCAGATTTTATATGGAGATGAGCCACGGCTTATGCTTCTAAGGGAGTGGAATTTGTTTGATTCAATGATTTGTTCTTCCTACACAACAAATCAACCTACAGCAACTTGGTTTTGCATGTTAATTATTATCAGTAACTAATATAACTAGTTATTAATGTTATTTTGTTATTGTTATCATCAAAGAAAAAGAGATTTGTACAAAAAAAAGAGAAGAAAAGAAAAGAAATGAAAAAATGCGTTGTCTTGATTTTCGTGCTCTCTTACCTCGGCATGCGTGTCGAGCCGGCAAACCGCCCATACACGCTTTTTTCTAGCGTGGTGGGAAAGGAACCCGGCGCGACACCTACGACGACGTAGGTGAGCGACCCCTCGGCTCCAAAATCATATTCTCGACATCCGTGTCGAGCCGGCAAACCGCTCATACACGCTTTTCACTAGCGTGGTGGGATGGGAAGCTAGTGCGACGCCTACGGCGAGGCCGGGATATTCATAAGTACCCGCTCGCGGGGAAACAACTGCTTCTCTTTTGCAACAGGTACTGAAGACCCATACATGCCTCTGGCGTGGTGGGAACAAAGATTTCACGGCCGCGATGTCCTCGTCCGAGGGCACCTACCGTACACGCTTTTCTCTAGCGTGGCGGGAGGCCCAGTTTCCCGTAGTTTTCCCCTAAACGGGGGAGACGCCGGGAAGCTGCCGAAATTTCGGGTGAACATATAACTAAATTTGGGACTTGATTGAACATCAAATGAACTTGATTGAACTCATGGAACTAATATTTGAGCTTGAACGAACTCAAAGGACAACAGTGGACATGCATTTGAACTTGAACTCGGACTTGGACTTGGACTTTATTCGAATATTTACTTAAACATCAAGTGAATTAAATACAATAATTTGAGACTTGAAGATTGGACTCAAATGAGCATTGAATAACAATAATTTGAGACTTGAAGATTGGACTCAAATGAGCATTAAATAATTGACTTTAAATCTAACTTGGATTAAAGTATAAAATAAAAAAAAAATTATGAATTATGTGAATGATAAAATCAAAGATTCATGTATAAATTGATCATATGCTTTAACATGCAATTTTTTAGACAATGAAAAATTGCAATTTGCAATCATCATCTCAATTGTAATGGAGTTGTTGGTGAGTATACAAAAAGAAAATTTGTAAGAAGGTATGGCTTGGTTGCAAAGCCATCAAAATGAGAGCTTTGGAACAATGATGATTGGTTGTAATACTTGTGCCAACTGCATAAGCAAACATACAAAGTCCCTTATATAATGTGGATTGCCGCCTTATAGACATGTATACAACGAGGGTGAAGTGCAATAATATGTTTATGAATAACGTATGGAAGATGCGACGACATACTTACAAGCAGACACATCAAACGATAAGGCACACGACTCCCTCTACATGTAAAGGAGCTTTTAATGAAAATACTAGTGAATATAGTAGATCATTAATTGGCTTGCATACAGATGATGACGGGGATATGATGCATGTATGATGAATCTCCCGTGCATATGGATATTCATGCGATGTGAATATTTGCAAGGACAAGGATCTACAACACATGAGAACTCCTACAAGTTTCTATAGGGAAATCAATAATAAGTGTGGCTCCTTTTGTTCATTATAAATGTAGAAGTGCACATAACATACTACAAGCGACATCAAAGAAGCTACAAGGAACGCAATGTTATATCTCTTATCAACAACAATTCAATTCCAAGAAGATATAATAACGAAGGAATTGCAACAATCTCATGCATACAAACAAATTTCAAATAATGGTTTCAAACATTTGAATAAACAACCTTTGAAGATAAAGGACTTGCAAGTGCGATGTGCTTACAAATAACAATAAGATGTTGAAAGATATGTTGTGGTTACAAGACCATAACCTAAATTACCTTGTAGAGTAACAACTGATCTGCATGCAAACAATGATAGAAGATCTGCAATACATACAATCCCTCTATGAATGCATATATATGTATAATATGCCAGTTATGGGTAGATACAGAAAGATTTCAGTAAATGCAATATCCTGAAGTCAATTCCAGTCTGTGAAGGAATACATATATCTGCCTACTTGTAACAGTGACGGATGTACTGAAAAGACCAAAGAACGCAACAAAATGCATGAAGAATACGACAAGTGCAAGCTTCTACGACCTAAAGCAGGAGATTAGTTAGTGCACTACAATCTACCTACATAAATTATACAAGTAGTGCACAACAGTCTACCTGTATAAAGCAGCGAACAATTCTAACGCCACGCCACCGAATCTGCAACACTTATACAAACAGACAGAAGTCGTCTACAATCTACAACGCACCGCCACCGGATCTGGAACACTTATACAAGCAGGCAGAAAGCGTCTACAATCTACAACGCATCGCCACCAGATCTGCAAAACTCGTATTTAGCAGACAGAAGGCATATAAGAGATTAAGAGCTCATGAAATGTTGTGTATTCTAATGACAATTACTTGCACAACTAAAATATTTTAAAATATCCCTGCACGTGCACCGTAATTTGTATACACATATGTACACTAAAGGGAAAAATACAATCCTGACCCGCATGGGCCCCGGCGAGCGTGTTATTGGTACACACGTGACACCTAGAGATGATGTGCGAGTCGATAAGTGAATTCAAGTTCGAATCTGATTCTTATATGCAGATCAATAGTAGTCGACAGGGTTCGAACCTTTAAACAAATACACAACTGTGGGGACCGGTGTATTCGTTTTAATACATTCATATTAGGCCTTCAATGTCTATAATCAAGAGAATTCACTAAATAAAGGCATAAAGCCTACAAAACCCGATCCTCCTAAGCAGGTAAATAGGAGTGGACAGGGTTCGAATCATCGGATAAATATGCGGTCACGAAATTGACTGGAATATTTATTTTGTACGTTCATATTAGGCCTTCAAGGTTTTTAACAAAGAAAATTCATAAACAAGGGCATGAATCTTACGAAACCCGATCCCCTATCTGCAAGTTGATAAGGTCGACAAGATTTCATCAATGAATGACCCCAAACACTCCGATGATGGCCGTGTTGAATGTTTATCTCAACCGGAAGGGTTAATTTCAAATAATTCAAAATGCCATTCATACCCACAAAAATCCAAAAAAAAATCTCAAAATCCAAAAAAAAATATTTAAAATTGAAATTTAACTATCAATCACTTAAAGCAAAATTCGTTAACCCTCCGCAACAGTTTGCCGGGGTGGACAAATTAAAATTTACTTCAGCTCACATTGGGCCAAATGCCTAGTCAAAAATATCACTAGGATTCATTCTCAAGCAATCTCCTTCCAGTAAGGACGTGGTACGTGTCCTCTAACCAGCGGTTTTGCCGTCAAATGGCACCACAAGATAAACAGTTATGACCTGAGGCCCTATGAATCGAGTGGTTTTGCCGCCAAATGGCACTACACAATACCGGTTATGGCCAGAGCCAATATGTTCCTTAGTGGCATCAAATCTTTGAGATATGAATCAATATGATATGATTGATAGGGCACAAAGCTCTCTGTTAGCTAAGGTGGATTCAAATTTGTCCCCTTAGACAAACACCCACCCCAGGTCTACAAGGTCCCCTTGGATGAAGCAACCCATGGATGCCGACAAGGATCCTTCTGTTAGGTTGGGTCGACTACCTCCTCTGACTAAGTAGACCAGGGATCACGATGGTCCGGGATGACGAAACCATGGGATCTTGATCGGGTCTATCATCCATTCCCCCACCATCCGCTTTAAGTGCAAGATAGTGAAATTTCCATTTTAAATATTAAACTTTTTAAATTCCCAAATCCAAACCCATGTTGTTACTATATGCCAGATAACACATATCTCTACGTATCTGATTGACGACTAGCCTTAATCGAAAGTTCTCTCTCGTTATCGGGAGGGGTAATTAATTATGGGAGCTTGAGCCTATAGGAAACCAGAACTCAGATCATAAAGTCCTCGCAAAATGAGGGCAAAATCTCTGGGTAGTGTCTTATCTACAAACTCATCACTCTTCCAAAATTTATCCCGGAACTTGTTCCGTTAAAACTCCCTCGCCGAAGAAAAGCAAAATAAATCAGCGGGCGAAGGCCGGGGCCGAATTTTCGGAGACCACACTAGGGTAGGAGAGGGAAAAAAGAGGGAGAAAGTTAGAGAGATGTTGAGAGGAGAGAGAGTGATTGATATAGAAAGCGAGGAAGAACATTAGAGTGAAAGAGAGGGAATGAGATTAGAGGGAGAAAGAGAGGTGAAGAATAGAGAAATGGAGAGGGAGACGACAAGTGAAGCAACAAAGTTGCTAGGTAGGCTAAAGACGATGGTGATCAGCGCAAGTAGTGAGAGCAGGGGTTTTGGACAGCGATTGTGTGAGGCTAGGAAGTAGCAGTTGATGGTGACTATAAGTCAATAAAAGTGTGGCAACAACAACAATGGGTATGCTACTGGTGACAAGGTCATCGACGATAGTGTCAATGATGACCAGTGTTGCATGGAGTTATAAGAAGGAAGAGGAAAGGACAGAATGTAAGTAATGACGACAATAAGAATGGTGGTAGTATGCAGCTAGGGCTAGTGCAGAGGGCGGTAGAAGCAAGTCGACAATAGGCTATGATCGTTCATGACAAGAAGAGATGGAAGGAAGTAGGTTGGCAAGGACATGAAACATAGGGAGGAAGAGAAGAGTATGGAGAGAGTGAGAGAACTTGAATGAAAGGAAGCTTGAGCAAGAGGACTTTTTTTAAGATTTAAATATTTTGATTTTTATTCATTAAATAGGCAAGAGTTCTTGCTCAACAGAGGTTGTGGGCATGAGACTATGTTGCACCAATACGGATACGGCGACATGGATACGACATGATACGGACACGGAACACATCAATTTTTAAAAATACAAGATACGGGTACGGCGCAGACATGACATAATAATTTATAAATCATACATAAAAAATAAGAAAGCAATCAAACCATAATATTTGAAATGACAAAAAAATGACTCCACAAAAGTTTGTTATCTTCATTGTTGGGCTCTAATGAACCCTCACTAGTCCCAATTCCACCTCCACTACAGCTCATTATCCTAAGAAAGAATAAAAGGATTGACACAAATTGTCAGTTCAAATGTTACAACTCCAAATACAATGATCAAATGTTAGATAATCAACAAGTCAATGGAAGAGTTAAAACTCTTGCCTAATAATAATTTTGTGGCATGATTCCACTAATTATGTTGTTGCATGATTTGGTGGCATATTTATTGAATAACATATGAGAGCAAAACTTCTTTCTTTTTTCCATTTAAGAAGACATAAACCACAATAAAATAATTTTTTTAATATATGAAACAAAAATCAAAGCATTATAAATGTAAAATAATTTGATGTCCTAATATCCTATTTTCTAGTAAACTAACATTAAGGTAAATGGCTCAAAGAGATTGCATCTAAATTAGGAGTGTATCAAGATAGGCCAAATCAAGGACGAATGGATTCAAATGATGTTCTCGTTAAAATTTAAAGAATAAAACCTAACTTTGCTCAAGTAAATTAGCAAAAAATATTCATTCATTTGTCATGTTCTTGGCATCAAACACCAAAACAATATAAGTTGTAAATTTCCTTGATGAATTTTCCTCGTGAAAAGAAATTAAATAAGGCAAGATTAGAAGACAACATAAATGAACTGAACCTTCGTGTGTGGCCTCGTCTCGTGTAATCAACGATGGAAAAGAAGTTCGCAGTCGCCTGGCCTCGTCTCACATAAATGGATGTTCGTCTCACCTAAACGAATGCCTTGCGTAAACGGATGCTCGTCTCGCATACGCCCTTATCTCGAGTATCGCCTCACCTCGTCTCGCATATTCGCTCGTCTCGCCAGCTCGGCGTCAAACGCCTCTCCTCTTCTGCTCCTTTGACGAAATGATGAAGACAAAACTCGCTCGCAGTCGTGGATGCACGCTCGCCAGTCGTATAAACAAAGGAGCCCTAACACCTCATCTCACGGGTTCGAAAATGAGAGAACCTCGCTCGCAGCCGCAGAAGTAAATACAACGCATTTTTAATTTTTATTGTTTTGGATTTTTTTCGTTTTTCAACGGACACGAATATCTGATATGCATGTCCTTTTGAAATTAAATAGTATTTTAATTGGATAAGGCTTTGTCGTTTCTAACACGTATCAGACATGTATCCGTGTTTGACACATATCCGATACAGCATGCCTTCATAAATAGGTGTATCGATGCAACATAGGCATGAGATGATGGGAAACAAGGGAGGTATGGGAGAGATTGACATTTTTTTATTTTAATAATAATATAATAATAATAAATATATTGATATATTATTATTTATGCTGGATACATATTTGTCTATGGATGACACCCAATCTTATTACCAGGCGAGCTTTCCAGGTACACTTAAGAACCTATGTGAGAATGGAAAGAAAAAAAGAGGAAAACTCTATAGTGAATAATCCAGCAACTCAAGTATCTATAATACCAAAAAGGTTCAAAATGTCCCTCTTCACCCTTTGTTTAGCGGGATCCCAGGGCTGCAGGAAATGTTACATCAATAAATAAATAAAAAATACATAAGATAATGACTCACAATACATATTACTTCATACACATGTCATGCCCTAACTAACTTGATGGTTTAATGTTTATCTTACTTTTATTTCATGTCTTAGGGAGAGACCAGTAGTATTAAGTGCTTCAGGCCAAGTATATTGATGAGTTCTAAGCAGAAAGGGTTGCAGCTGATTAATATTTTGAGGTCATCAACAACTAGGGGTGGACTTCAAGATTGCTTAGTAATAGGAGGCGAGTGCGTTTTGGTTGCAAGCATGATGGGCTCCACGACCGGCTGATTATAATGGGCGAGCTAGAACTCTCTTGGATGGAAGCTTTCTTATAGTTGAGATAACATGAGGTATATAGTGATTCTCGTCACATATAGAGGAGAATGACTGCCCCTTTAATGGAGGGTGAGTGGTGAATTGAGTAATTCACGAGAACCCATGACTGACTTGTGAAAGAAGACTCCCCTTCGAGTGCTATGTCGAGTTGAACCTTGTGGTCCTTAAGCGAGTTCCCTCATAGGCCCATGAGTTACGAGTCCATTTGCTATGACCTGCTGACTACTCGTTGAATATCTAAAAAAGGCATATGCAATTATACAATTTCATTTTATTTTTATTACATATACCAATATATATTTTACAAAAAATTTGTCGTCATGTGCAAATTGATTTCATGTCATCTCCACACACACTCATGCGCAATTTTTTTTAAATTTCATTGCACGGAGACCACAAGCAATATGATTGTCAATCTTACATGTCTCAGCCATTTTGAATGTATCAGTGCTATCCATTTTGTGAACGAATGTCGTTTGAGCAACTTTGACTTTTGGTTGACGAGTTTTAGATACCTTTTGCATGACATTGTATCTTTAACTCATTTCACCATGTTTTGCTAAATCGACTTCAAGGTGCCTATCAACATCAACATCTCATGCTCAATGATAGCTGGATTAATAAAAAATTTGAACTAGAGATGTTAACATTAAAATGCCCAAAATCCCATAGCAAATTATTTGGGTCTTAAAACCTAATAAAAATATAAAATCACAGATTTCTAAAAATTTATAAACATACAAGAAAAATTTGAGACTCAGAGGCAACAACCATTCAACCATTGCAAAAGTTTGTCAAAGGTGACAAATTTAAGATTAACATTACCTCACAAAAATGCCAATATCATATCAAATGTATTGTTATGATCTCTCAAAAGAACTCACGTTAATAACATCATGGAAAGTGTCCTCTAGCCAGGTATTTTTGTCAAAAAATGGCAACATAAATAATTATTAGGATTGGGGCCGCCAAACCGAGTGGTTCTAGAGCCATGCAACACTATTAAATTATAATCACGGCTAAACCAGTAAGTTCTTCAAAGGCTTAAAAATCAGAATAGTGAATCATAAAATGCTATAAGGCAAAAAGCTTTCTATCTATGAAGGTTGAATTAAATTGTCCCCTAAGACAAGATTTTATCCAAGATCTATAAGATTTCCTCGGACAACTTAACCAATGGCTCCTTACAAGGATCCTTTGTCCAAATTAGGTTGACTACATCCACTAAGAAAATAGAATAAAATTCATGACAATTTGGTATGACAAAACCATGAGATCTTAATTGAATTCATCATCATTTCTTTCACCATCTACTTTAAGTTAAAGGCAATAATTTTTTTTTCCTAAAATCAAAATAGTTACTACTATAAGCTAAATCATTAGCCCCTAACAATTAGCCTTAATTGAAAATTCCATCTCATAATTAAATGAGGTAATTAAATATAAGAGCTTGTGATACCTAAAACTATATCATAGAGTCCTCATAAATAATGGTGAGATTTTTTAGTAGGGTCTTAACTACAATCCAATCTATCCACCAGAAATTTCACCTATAACAAAAACTCTCTTTGAAGATCCGGGCATGTGAATTATTGGAGCCCACAAAAATACCCCCAAATTTTTTTTCTTCAAGTCAATTAATAGTTTATGCGAATTGACTAGTGTTTTATCATGCCATTAACTAACACAGTTTAATTGATTAGTGAAAACTACTTTGCATATATTTGCATCGCATCCTTATTACCCTACATCATTAGCTATTGAGTTTAGGTGATGTTTGACTTTGCTAGGTTGTTGATGTGGATGTTGAAGCCAGCACTAGCAAGTGATTTCTTAAGACTTGAAAGACATTGGATGTGATCATATTTGTTCCATAAAACTTGGAACATATTTCCATTATGGAGGTTGGAAGAACCGCTCAAAGAGGGATTGCACATAGGGATGGGATATTATGATATCTCACTTATCCGTGATGTACGTTTATTCAAGGTTGACAGCATGCTAATACGTTTATTCAAGGTTGACAGCATGCTAATGATTGATTGGATTTATAATTTGGTTCACTATGTTAGTTAAATTAATCTTATGATCATCACATATGGTGGGGCTTTTTGGTTGCGCATCTTTAATCTTATAGGTAAATGGTTCATTTCTAGCTACAAGTTGATATCATTTCATCTTACTCATAGGCATGATTTACAGGCTTGAAATTTGATAAATAGGCTCTTGTACCTTACATGCTTGTAAACTAATGATGGAAAGAGATCACAAAAAAAGCATACTTGCGAACTCATCCTAGCCACAGCAGTTGGAGGCAAAATTAATCGAATGAGTTGTTGTAATCCATGTGTAATTATTTTCCATGATTATCCTATTTTTGAGTTGGTGTGATCAAATGATTAAATGACATTTGCATGGTGCATATGAGGTCAACTTAAAGTTTTACTTTTCTTATTCTATGATTTATAATCATTATGCCGTTATTTTCCGATATGGAGATGTATGGGATATATTAGGGATGTAAAAAGGAGTCCTGATGTAATGCTTGTTGAGGTGAAGGACCTTCTGAGAATTACTAGCTAATCAGAACAGACAAGCATTAAAGAAATATGTTTACTTTTTACGGAAGGCTTAGCTCATGTCTCTAGGTGTCAAGCATATTTGTATTTTGTATTCTCTTATAGTCAGAAGAAAACAATCAAAATGGTTTCATCTTAGGTGAAACTGACAACTTTGGGGTACTAACCTTACAAACAAGATTTAAAATTACACAATTAGGTATTGAGGCATTTTTCATTCATGAGGCGAGGCGTAGTAAGCCTCAAAAGTATTTTCAGGCATAAGTCTCAAAATTCAAAAATAGCGTAAAGTGAAAATGAAAGTTAAAAGTGATTTTTTATATAATAATCAAATAATATATTAAAAGATAATATATTAAAATTCTATTAAACTATACAGTTATATATATATATATATATATATATAGATTTTAAAACATATAAGAGATGAGTCCAAACATCACAATAACAAAACAATATAAAATATAAGAATTGCATAAAAGTACTGTATAACATTAAGTTCAACTTCTAAATTCCATCTTTCCCAATTCCCTGCTCATTTATATTTAGTTTCTAGAGAAAGATTACTATACCAACTGATATATCATTTCACTAATAAATAAATAAGAAGGATAAGGCATACATCTCAAGCCAAAGAGGTTAGTCACACCTCAGTTAACTAAGGTGTCACAGGAAATGATCGAAGCATACGCCTCAGGATATTTTCTTCAAAATTGCACTGTGGCGAGCTTTATATTGCGCAATTTTAAACCGTGAACTCAAAGATGACTTCAAATATAGATATGTATAATAACCAAATTTGTTAGTTTTGAATGTCAATTATAACAAAGTATTTTACCCACTTGGAGCTAGAGTCTCTTTGGGCCTTAAAAATTTTAAGGCTAATTTTATCGTTTATGCAGTGCAAGCTTCAATTATAACAATGCTCATATTAAAACCTATGAAAAAGTAGAAATAGTTTTTGAAGGGAAGAGAGTCTAAAGAAACAAATGTTTAAGAGCTATGCATGTATCGAGGAGTGCATGCATGCATGAATATGTATGATTCCAAATGACTGATTTCTATTCAATTTTTATTATGTCCATAGTTTATCTAAGGGGCATATCTGTTAAGTATACATAAATCAACATCTAGATTGGAAGTATTTGACTGATATTTGCAGAAATTATATCATTTTGCTAACAATTCGTTTACAAGGATGTGAATCAGGACATCTAAACCTGAAGTTATGTCATTGTTGAATAAGGTTCATAAGTAGCCATTATTGATTATGAATTAACTAATATGCCAAAAAAACCCAATAATGACGGATGATTCAAGGATGCTCCAATGACCCAAGGTTCTATGGAGGTGCAATGCCAAGGCACTGTTTAAGTATCTTCATAACACTATTGCCTCTGAAAACTCGCAACGAAGGCATCCTAACCAAGAAGAAAGTAACACAAGCAAAATTGAAATATGTATTCACAATTAATTTGTCCAACTAAAATGTTCCTACCTTTTTTTTAATTTTTTTTTTTTAATGTTCCTTCTACCTCTTTAATCAAATACAATGGTAAAAGATAAACACTTTTTTGAAATTAGAAAGCATAACATCAATATGAAATAGAAGGGTGTTAAAAGTACAAGAGAGAATCATACAGGTAGTTGATATTGTGAGTCGGATAACCGACGGCCACCTCTCACAGCAAAATGTGCACAGCCTGGATATTTACCATCCCTGGAGTAAAGATCTAAGTACAGGAACCCCAAATCACCCTGTTTTTATTTCAAGAAAAAAAAAAGAGTTTAGTTGAATAGAAAGGCTTATATAAAATAAAGAGAAAAAATATATATAAATTATCTTCCAACGGTAAGCAACATCAAAGCTGCAAATGAAGCACAAAACCATGCTACCAAGGAGCATTCAAACATACAACTTAAGCAACATCAAATCTGCAAATGAACACAAAACCATGCTACCTAGGAGCATTAAAGCACACAACTTCAGCTCAAGGAAAGCTTTGGACCAAACAAACTCAGCTAGTTGTTGCAAGGTTAAGTAAATGGAACTTCACTAATTTTGCAAAGGCCGTAAGCATGGTACTCACAACTTTATCATAATTTCGAAGGAGCACCTTCAAAATTGAGCACACATATTGATCTAAAAGGCACTATTCATTAAATCTCATAGACTAGGGTAAGAACTGAGGATAAGTATTATAGTGGTGGCTAAGATATCTATCAGGACAGATACCTTAATGGGTATCAGGCTTACATGTGCAAGTGCACAGGCGACTAGATCTTGATGCAGATCGAAAGTCTATTACCTATACAGCTTCTGTTGCAATTAGTGTTGAACTCGGCAAATTGAACAAAAAAAGTAAGCCTTCTTTAATTAAGAAATCTCACAAACAACTAATTTAAGAAACACCTATAGAAAACGATAGTTCAATTCAGAACAAAGTGGCAACCGATAGAAAAGCAGCTTAAAAGCATAAATATGCAGCGTCCTAATTAAGATTTTTTTAGATTAAACCATACACCTGCATGCATTGAGTGCTGCTAATGATAAAAAGAACTTGACTGCAAAGAAAGTAACTCTTGATGTAAGGTTCAGCTGTCATATGCCACTTCTAGTGCCGTGGCTTGCCAAAAACAGTCTTCAATGCCAAGACTGAGAAAGACAACTTGAGGCCTGTAGAGTGCCGTGCAAAGAAGCTGCTCCAACAAGAGTTCAGTGCCTCCGTGAGAGCCAAAATCCATGAGTGAGCCTATGATGGTCAAATTAATAGCTATTAGTGTAAAAATAAAGTCTTACTGAAGTGTAGGATGGTGGTGGGTTTGTACCGCAGGCATCCCAAGTTCAAGGCTAGTTTCTTAATTAGGGGGTTCACCCCTTGAGCTTTATGCTCTGAGAGGAAAAAACATGGAATTAAAAAACTTAACAAAAGTTGATTGGAGCACCCCAAATTATAGGCATGGTAAAGGCAGTGTTGAAATTTAGAGTGGTCGTTGTTGGGAGTTTCTAATCTAGTGCCACCTCTACTCTAAAAAGCACCCTAAACTGATATGCCCTCTGATGGAGAATAGTTTGGCCATCTAGCAAATCTGAGGAACAAATCATAGTTATCTACAGTGAGGAGTTGTTGCTTTTCATTTTTGAACACTCTACTTTGCTCGCTCGCTCGATCAAACTCGTTGGCTGAGCTCGCCCATGCTCACAGCCCGCTCATCTGCACAATCCTGTTTTCCCGCGTGATCATGAGCGCCCGTGCTTACATTAGGGTCGGTGAACCAACAAACGTGGTTCTCACAAGAGAAGAGATACCCTTAATTCTTGTCGAATTAACAGGCTTAGTAGCAAGGAAGCAGTCCATCAGTAGCAAGGAAGAAGGTGGCAGATACCAACGAGGTAGGGGGCAGCCAACTGGACAGTGCAAGCCAATACTATCGATACATGAGCTTCTTTGTGTGAAATGGATATCGAGAGATACAAAGGGTCACGATGTATTAATAAGAAAATGAGTTTATTTTTAAATACCTAAATTCTAAAAAATTTGAGAGTCACGCCTCATAAGTATTGAGACGAGGTGTGCCTCAGGCAATAAAAGATGTACTCCTCACATTATAACCTTGAGATGCATGCCTCAAGGCAAAAGAAACAAAATCACGATGAGGTGCATCTCAAATTGCTCAATTTTAAACCATGACTACAATAAACCTGTAAAAACAACCTGCCAATGACTGAAAAAATGAGAAAGATGATAGGATAATAAGAAATCGTTAGACTAAACAACAACAAGACTTTCTACCACATCACCAAGAAAATGAGTATTTGAACCAAAGAAAGCTGTTGCACACTGATAATTTTGGAAATTTCCAACCACAACCGTGGCCTGCAGGAGTCTTCAAGATTACTTGCAATTTGCGGATATTTTTCTAGATTTCTGAAACCTCAGAGGTTATACCTACTAGAAAGTCTGACAGTCTTTCAAATTGAATCCAAGGAGAAATAAGACAATATTAACTAACAAATGAACAACTGAGAACCTGATGAAAGAACTTTATTCAAGTCAAGAAGATTGCAGAATCCCTTGGTCTGAAGATGATCCTAAGATGCTTCCCTACTTGATCGTTGTTGCAACCTGAGAAAAACAGCAGGAATGCATGTGTTGGAAGATAGTAGGTTACCTTAGGTAATGTTTTCAATGTCCCTGGCCTTCAAGAACTCTTTTGCCCACACCCAGGTGATGCCATCTTCCATGGATGTGCCCGATTGTAGAAAGAATACCAAGGGAAACAAGAATACCAAGGGGAAGGGTTGTTCGGCCTTTTGCCATGTCAGGTTGTGTACAACCACCGATAAGGCTTTACCAGCCAGTCCCTGCCACCCGGGATAACCAAATTCAGGAATTCGGTTACAACTCACCTTCTACTACCATCAGAGAAAGTTTTTAGAGTGTCACATTAATTGTAGCAGAGTCCTAGACACCACTAAGATCATCTTTCACGTCTCTCCAAATTGGCAATCCTCATACTCGGGAAAACTGGAAAACTAATTCAAACAAAAAACTGTCCTCTAACTAGAAAGAAGGGGTATATATGGGCTCATCCTTAAACAATACCGCAATTGCCCTATTTATAGAATTACCTAATCAAACAAGAATGTACAGTATAAAACAAAATCCTAATAAAAGAAAGGTTAATTACAAAAAGTATCCCCAAGACAAAAAATAAGATTAATAACTATATCAATTGGGGAATAAGAAATTGTCATTGAAACTCATGATGATGTTTAGCATACTCAGGGGGATAAAAGAAAGGTGGTTTCTAGTTATTTTGAATGAGTTTTGTTGCAGCCTAAAATGATTGATGAAGCATAACATCATTAGATTTTTTGAGATAAGATGCACTATCAATAATAAGATTCTTAATGTTATTATTGATAGAGGGAAAATGATAGTGTAGTCTCTAGCATTAGTTAAGGCTTTAAATTTAAAGGATTGAGAAGCAAGCTTCACCATATAAAATTGCATGGATCAAGAAGGGCCTAGAAATTCAGGTGATGGTAATTTGTAAAGTCCCTTTATCAATTAGCAAGCAATAGAAGACTGAAGCCACGTTAGATGTGGTTGTATGGATGCATGTCATGTTCTACTGGGAAGATAGTGGGATTGTGATGTTTACACTGCTTACAAATGTGGGTCCGAAAATGCACGCAACTATCTCTATGCCCTTTTTTGTTCGGAGAGAAGAATTTTAACGAGTTTAGGATCCGGGATAAGTTTTCATAAGATAATTAAACCATAATAAGAAAAGTTACCCTTTAAAACATTAAAATAATATTTGAACATTTTCCTTCTTCAACAACAACAACATCAAGCCTTTGTCCCACTACATGAGATCGGCTACATGAATCGTTTTTTGCCATTGTGTCTTGTTAAAAGTCAAATTCTCATTTAAATCTAATAAAGAAAAATCATTTCTAAAATTTTCTAACCAAGAATTTTTAGATCTACCTCTACCTTTCTTAACATAAGTCAAATCTAATACCTCAACTTTCCTAACCGGGTCATCGGAAGGCCTCCGTTTACTGTGACAAACCATCAAAGGAGACTCTCTCTAATCTTATCTTCCACTGGAGCTACTCCAACCTTTTCACGTATATGCTCATTTCGTATTCTATCTCTAAGAGTAAAGCCACTCTTCCACCTAAGCATCCTCATCTTTGCAACACTTAACTTAGTATTATGCTTTTCTTTTAATGTCCAACATTCGGCACCATAAAGCATTGCAGGTCTCACCACTATCTTATAGAATTTTCCCTTAAGTTTGAGGGGGACTTCTCTATCGCAGAACAAGCCCGATGCATTCCTCCACTTCAACCATCCAACTTGAATTCTGCTGATAATATCCCCATCTATTTCACCATCACTCTGAACAATAGATTCAAGATATCCAAATCTAATGCTTCTAATGATAAACATTGCAAAATATATTTATATCAAAATTTTCAAAAACCAAATCTAATGCTTCTAACGATAAACATTGCAAACAACTTACACCAGAATTCTGCTGAAGACATATCTCTCTCAAATGTACACAAAATGAAGGAGACCATCATTCTACAAAACCTTGATTCCAATAGCAGCCATTGATTGCAGTTGTTAACAGCAGAGAATTCAAATTCATTAAACACAGAAACCAAAATAGATTACAGCTATTCCATTTCACTACCATAATAGCTAAAAAATCAGCACTGAAACATATAGGCAGACCTTAACAATGGCTGAACTGAACAAGTAAAAGGCCATGGCTTCAGTATTGTATCTGGAATCTCAGGGATGTCCATTGCCATCCCACTTTTCTCCTCCACCTGCTTCAGAGTGGTGTTCAGAAACTTCAGCCTTTCAGTCAGTTC
The DNA here is from genome assembly GCF_001605985.2 of Dendrobium catenatum. Classification (NCBI taxonomy): domain Eukaryota; kingdom Viridiplantae; phylum Streptophyta; class Magnoliopsida; order Asparagales; family Orchidaceae; genus Dendrobium; species Dendrobium catenatum. Next base: position 716,848 of record NW_021318787.1, read on the forward strand.
CATCACTCGGCTCCTCATCGCTGAATTCTCAGCATCAAGCGTAGAACACTTCGTACTGATCAGATTCACCTGGTTCAAAATCCCATCGTTTTCTTCCTTGAACTGAGAGATTTGGCTCATCATATCATCCAAATGCTGCTGCTTTTTCATCCGAGATCTCCTCGCAGATTCCCTGTTGGACAACATCCTCTTCCGCTTCCTCTCATCAATTTCCTCAGTCGTCATCTCTCTCAAAACAAGAAAATCTTGAGCAAAAATAGAGATCGGGATGACTTGAGAATCAGTTATTTGGAGCAAAGGTGAGCTAATTCATGAGATAACATAGAAGTAGTAGAGGAAAACAACAGAGAAGGACTGAAGAAGGCGAATCCTCTGAAAAAAGGAGCCGGAGTTCATAAAGGCCTGAGATGGTGGGTGTTCTAACCTAAATCATCAAAAAGATCGGTCAGATTTACAGAACGAACGGTATGGAGATGGAAAGAACTAGGCTTTGATCATATATATAAAAGCTAGGTTTAGAGATACCACAAAGAAGAGCTCTTGGCATGTAAAAGTCGTCGGAGTATATATATATATATATATAAACAAGTTGAAGCTGCTAGACCAAAAAGTAGTATATTATGCAACATAAACGGGTCATATACCTCTTGAGGATGATGGAGTAGCAATTTCATGACATCTGGATGCCATGACTCTCCGGGAGAAAACGGCATGCTGCTGAATGTCACGCCAAATACGGACTGGACCAACAATTTCAAGCCCTCAAGACACTGGAAAGTTGGAAAGTATGATGCAATTACCTGTTCAAACATTGTCACATTACTGGTTCTAATGAGGAATGGCATGTGATAGCCTCAAATAGGAATGGTTTAAATTACGTACTCTTTCAGGAGAAACAACAATAAGACACAAAATTTAAAGAATAATTAAGAAAAGGAAAAAAAAACGAAACTATGTAACCCATAAGGAAATGACTAGTGAATACAAAGAGAAATTCATTGCATCAGCACCAATACTCTAGTACGGTGTCTGTAGCATATAATAATTCTCTTCCTACCCAGTAAACAAAACCATTCATAGTGAACACCGATACATAAACAAATAGAAACATGCATGTACCAGGCCATGTATACATATAGGCATGCAACCAGCAAAAAGAATCAAAGATTCGACATACGCATGGTGTGTGCAACCTGACAAAATCAGCATTCTCTGAGGAGCTTTTATTTTTTCAGTGGTCAAGGCAAGGCACACTAAAATAAAAGTCTCCAACTTGATTTAAAATAACCACTAGGTCCAAAAGTTTACTCAAGTAAAAAAGTCAACTTTTCCAGTAATAAGCATGCTTAAGTTAATCTTTAAAAAATTATGATGTGCTTTCAAGAAAAGACATACATAAAATTCAAAATATATTTGAAATTCATGAGACTCATTCTCAAGACTTTAGGCTTATTGCATACCTAACTCTGCCCTCCTCTCCTACCTCAGTCAACACCGAAATCCTACTGATAAACTAAAAGTCTCTTGCAAATTGTCTGACATGCTAGACTTCCATCTCCATAAGTGTCCACTTCTTGCACAATTGAGAAAAATCGACCTCTTCACAATATACTCACAAAAAACGGAAATTACAACCTGACTTTCAAAGTGGTAATTTCTCTTCTATCAGTATACCACACAAATAGAATGGCCACCACTGAACACATCCCCAACATGGCCAATGGATGGACATTGATAACCTACTAGTGATACCCACAACCAGCCTGATTATCCTAATGCCTAATGAGTGCACATAAAAATACAAATAAAGGCAGATGCATTAAATAATCAAAATCAAATTGGTAACTGCACTAGACTTACTGAAGAATCTAAATCACATGCCGAAGATTTCATCCTTCCTGTGAGGTAAGCCTCATCCCATGGCTCTAGATCTGCACGCAGATCATTATCCACTGTCCTCTTGTAATCCTGTATTAACTTAAACTCCTACAACAGAACAAGAAATCACTCATCAGAGAAGTATATGGATTACTAAAGTAATTTAACGTGAATTTTTCTTTAATCCTAAATTATACCGCATCAGCCCTAAGCCTGACCATATTGCTTAGAGTGAGCAAAAAATCCATGACAACATCAGGTGATGCAGCCATATTTGGACGAATTGCAAATTCAGCATAAGATCTACACCCCATTATCTGCGCATGTGAACCAACAAAGGAAAAGATTAAAGCTTTCATTATTCTTTTTTCACGCACGAGGAACATAATAAGTGATCAAAAGCCATTTTAAACTCGACTAAAACTGTAAAATGATAATGTTCAGGTTAGAGGAGAAAATACAAGATACATAAAATTTAAGTAATATTCGTATCAGACCTCTTTTAAAACTCATATGGTCCAAAAAACATCAGGGGGTGGGACAAAATATGATCAATAATATGCTTGTATTCACAGGGTAAGATTATGGCAATGTTTGGCTTGCGATACTAAATTCCTATCAAAGTTTAGTTCAATTGAGCCCCAAAAGCCACACCCCAGCAACGTTGAATCCTTACCAACAGTTTGAGTTGTTTGATCTCATAACCCTCAAATCCAAAAAGTTGACTAAACATTGTATCAGCAAAGGAAATACTAGATCTGACAACTAGCCCACACTCAAAGGTTGTTAATAAAAGTAAATTTACTGAAACGAGAAGGTTAAATGAAATTGAATGAATGGAAGATTTTTTTGGAAATAGAGATCATACTAGAATTAAGTTAATTGTCATAAATTAAAATTATGGGAGAGAATAATTGAGCATAGGTTACAACATAATATGATGTAGTTTCAATGGAATCTTTATAGTGAAGGTAGCAAGTTGATTGATGTTTTTTTAGAATGATGATGAAATGCTTATTTGGTGGTGGTGAAGCTGCAATTCATGTTTTTGGACAGATTTGCATCTGAAACTTATAAGCACTAAAAAAATTTGTTTTTCTTTTAAAAAATTAATGAGAAACTCCATATCAAAGATTTGAGATGTTAGGGACCTAATGGTAGTGTTTTTATAGATTTTGGATCAGTGGTTGAGAAGTTTGAATCTTTTAATCTGATTGCTCACACAAGAAAATTGTCACTTTACATTGGAATTTTGGGAATGGTATATTAGGGTTCTTAAGAAGTTGAGGCCTTGGAAGGTTATGAGAGATCTGTGTGGCTATTTAGGAGAATTTTGGAGAGTTTGGATATGTTTGGAGGCAAAGTGATGCAAAAATTGAGGCTAAGTAGAGGAGATGAAAATTGTATCGGGAAAGATGAGGAAAAATGATAATATGAGATAATTAAGGACTCACTAAAGCCCTCGAGGATCAGCCACAAAGTTTCACCAATGATTACAACAACAACAAGCTTTTCCACATGAAATTTGCACAAGCAAAAATTTTTTTTTATTCAATGAATCAAAAAATACAAATCAACATCCTATTTATAGGCTTTTATAAGCTTATACAACTTTGGAAAACCTTAAGAGCCAATAAAATACTATTACATAGATTGATGACATGTACTAATACTAAAAACAATATAGTAAAGGATTTAAAATTAAATTAAAAGTTTCCAAATATATGAAAATTCGGATTGGCCATAGAGAGAGAGAGAGGGAGAGAGAGAGAGAGAGAGTAGAGCGGTCGTGAAATCAATCAATTTATGAAGATCTTTATCTTTTTAACTTGTATGACCCACCTACCCATCAAGGGGCCTTAAATTAAGCTTTTAAATTATCCTCCCATGATCTTAAAAATATTTTGGGATGTTCATGGGCTTGCATGGAGAGTTTTGCATGATAACTGGCCCAAATTCTGATGATGGGCCTTAGTTTGTGATATTATCATTAGTCTTTGTTTTAGTGCTGCAACAGCACCACCAGACCTTAAAGAACTTTACTCTGCAGAGTTAAAATCCATGAATTCATCAACAAGACCCAGCATAAGCTTTTCTGTAAGATTAATTTTTCCATCTAATCAAAAATCTAGGTGATGAACATTTATCACTGAGAGTTTTTCTGAAATTATGCCATTAATATCCAGAAATTATAGGGTACAAGTAGCCTATAAAATTGGACTTGCATCTCTTACAATAGAGTTATCTTACAAATCTTGAGCCTTCATAATTCCTTGATAAGAAAGTATATCCTGAATATTAAAAACAGGATTTATATACATGTCAGAAGGTAATTCAAGGAGATAAGCATTTGATTAATATTTCTTAAGAATTTGAATGGGCCACAAAACCCTAGCATGAAGCTCTGTTTGAATTCAAATGAAGACATATTCACATTCGTTATATTCCTTAGTTGAATGTTCATAATTCACTGCATTCGCATATTTATTATTACTTAATTGGATTTGTTGTTTTACTTGTTTATGTAGATTATTAAAATTTTGTACAAATGTGAATGCAACATCAGAAAATAAATGAAGGGAAATATCTGCCAAATCAATTAGTCTTTTTAGGTTATAACCATAAAGAACTTCAAAAGGTATTTTCTGAGTCATTCTGGAAATAGTGCTATTATAAGCAAACTTAGAAGTAGGAAGATGCAAGTCCTATGTGCCAATATTTTTACCTACTAAATACCTTAGCAACTTGCCTAAGATTCTATTAACATCCGTTTGACCATCGATTTGGGGTTGAAATGCAAATGAAAATTTTAATTGTGTTCCAAATAGTTTCCATAGAGTTTACCTGTCTGATACTATTGTAGATGGTAACCCATTTAGTCAAACAATTTTTTTAAAGAAAAGTTTGACTATGTGGGAGGCATCATTAGCTTTTTAGCAGGGTTAGAAATGTGTCATTTTAGAGAAGCAATCAATAATCACAAAAATACTATCATGTCCACGAGGAGTTCTTGGAAAACCTAAAATGAAGTCCATTGAAAGGTCCTCCCAAGGTCAACGGGAATCAGAAGAGCAGTACACTTTCCAACTTTGTGCTTAGTTAATTCTTAACAAAACACAATAGAGAAAACAGGTTCATGTAATTGACCCCACTTTGTGGGATAAAGGCTTGATGTTTTTGTTGTTGTTATTGATCATTAGGAACCCAAGAGTCTTGTCTAGATTATTGTCATTGAATTTTAAGTCTTCTAAGTTGGTCATTCCTAGGTTCAAGCTCAATTGGATTATGAAGCTTAATAGTTAAATTTTATAGTTGGTCTTGAAGAGTTTGAAATATATTTTGAAACACATTAAATTTTTCATCAATAACATCCAATTTTTGTTTTGTGGTTTGATGGAAGTTACTTACATTATTTTAAAGTTCTTCAAATTGATCTATAATGGCAATTTTAGGTGGCAAGTTGATATGCGAGGCGTGTCAAAAAAAATAAATAATGAATGAGACAGATGAGAAGGAAATGCTATGGTTGAGAGAAAGGGAAAATAGAATATATATGCACAATCAGAGTAAAATTAAGGCTAAGAAAACTTCTAGAGGGGGGAGGGGGGTTCTTAGATCCCAAGCTCTTCTTAAACAATTCAAGTCATTTTAACAAAGTTCTATTTAGCCTTAAAAACACCTTGTTTAGCACAATTCATTCTGACGCATGCAACGAAAAAAAATAAAATTTAATAAATTTTACAAAACAAACAATCCTTTCAAATATTAATAAATACTCAATGCATATATTTAAAACGACAATCACGAAAAATATAAGTTCTAGCTATCTTATCTTAATTCTAATTCAAGGAAGGCTTTATGTATGTAGCACACCCTTTCTATTTAAAAAATTGTAAAAATATTTGATGTAAGCAAGCCTTGGGTATGCTAGCTTCTTGGATTCTTTGGTTTTTGGGCTGCTTGTTGCCTCTCGGGTTGGGCCTTGGGCTGCTTTGGTTTTGAGCTGGAAAATTAGGAGCTACTTGGCTCTAGCTCATTAATGCTTGAACTAATGTTAGCTCATTAATATGAAAAGAAATTCTTCTTGTAAGCTCATTAAGTGGAGTTGAATCCTTGCCTTTTTCCCCTTCTTTGTGTCTCCTTAGTTTCTTACTGTGTTGTTTCCCGTGACTGCTTCATTCTCCCTTGCTGGGTGATGGTTATGGTCTCCTGTGCTGCCCCTTCGGTTTCCTCCAGGTGCTGGTCCTATGGTTGCTTTACCTCCCTTTGCTGGTTGCTGATTCTGGTCCCCAGTGTTGCCTTTTTGGTTTCTTCCTTGGATTTTTTCCCGTGGCTGCTTCTACCTGGTTCCTGTGCTGTCATTTTGGGTGTTGTTCTGGAATAATTTCTGGACTGGTTTGGGATGTTTGACTCCCTCTTTCCTACATCAATTGGTGGTTGTTTGGTTCCTGTTTCTGTCCAGACTCATGACTCGATTGTTTGGTTTTTGGGAGCCTTAAATGATGCCATTTTTCCAAGAGTTTCTACTGTTTTTGTTGGTTGTTTTGGACAGCTATTTTATGTCTTTTGAGCTTCTTTTTGTCTATTTATAGGGATGTTTTGTGGCTGTCTAAGAGTTTTTTTTTTAGAGAGCTTATGATGTGATTTTTGGAACTAAACTTGCGCGTTTCTAGGATAGCTTGCGAGCTATGCCTTTTCTCTCCTTCTTCTTCTAGGAAAGCTTGCAAGCTTGTCATCCTTCATCTCGGCTTCTTATCTCCTTCTTCTCTCCACAAGTATCGGTGTCACTTGTATCCTTCTTCTCAATCCAAGAAAGCAAGTTTAGGTGTTTGTTTCATTTTAAAAGTTTGTAAGCGTAAAGAGTTGTAAGTGTCTTTCTATCAACATTTAAAATTGCGCAATAAAAGGCGCGCCTCAGCGCAATTTCAACCAAATAAGCCTCAAAGCCTACGCAATAAGTTTAGTTTATGAGGCTTACGCCTCAAGTTTACTGAGGCGTGCCTCGCCTCATATATTTAAGGCGGCGCCTTTTTAAAATTTAACCTTTTTTTTTTCAGTTCGGACCCTAGTTGCCGACGTGGCGCGCCTAGTGAAATGTCGACGTGGCATCAACATTTAAACCCTTGTAAAGGTCGAATGGCGGAGTCGACGTTTCGATTTTCAAGTTACAGTAAACTTTCGAACTTTCAAGCATTCACCCGGAGGAATTTCAAGCATTCTTCACTCAGTTTCTTCTAAGATGGCGTCACCCCCAAAGAAAAAGGTAACTTAATGCTATGTTTTCTGTTTCGTAATGCGTATTTTATGGTTATGCTCTGCGTTGGCGTTCAAGACTCTGAAGATCTTCCGATTTTATGCTTATTCTATGCGTATGCATGGCTTCTCGAAACTTTTTAAATGTTTGATACTGTGATGCCATCGTGTTTTCTCTGTATTCAGGGTTTATGATAAATTTATATTGAAATTTGAAACATAAAACCTAACCAAATTTTAACCAACGAGTAAATATGCGTAGATTGTGCGTACGAAATGCGTCTTTTGTGCGTAAACTATGCGTACACGTTGCTTACTTAGTGCTTATACTATGCGTACTTTATGCGTGCGTATAATTTGCTGTATGTTTCCTGCAATGTGCGTGTGATGTGCGTAATATATGTGTATGTTATGCGTACATTGTGCATGACCGTTGCTTATATTATGCGTATGTTGTGCGTTTTTTGTGCGTATCTCATTTACTTATTTTTAATCTATCATTTTTTTTACAATTTTCAGATATATGTTCGTCCAATTACCTATAGATGCTATGTTTCTTCGTTTCGAACAATCTGTGATAACTTTGCTCGTATGCTTCTTCGTTTAGAACAATCTGTGATAATTTTGCTCGACAAATTACTCCTGAAGTCAAGGACACATTGAAACATTTAAAGGTGATACAATTTTTTGAATTTCCTGGGTTTGAGCAAAATGTCCCTCTTATTTATGAGCTGATCTCAAGGTGGAACATTTCAAAACAATGCTTTGTTATAAAAGGTCAACCCATTCCTTTCACTGCTGATGAAGTGGCCCTTCTTACTGGTCTGCCAAATAAAGGAGAAGAAATATCCTGGCATTCCTTAGCACATACTTCAGTTACATCAACGGAAATAAGGAATGACATGACGGAGTTGAACAAGCAAACCCCCCCGGAGACTATGTTAAGAACGTTTATCATGTATTTATGTTCAAATTTACTTTTTCAACTTAACAACTTCAAAACCCCTCGGTTGATTCAAAGAATAACAAATAATCCAGATGTTTTTTTGTCAATAAATTGGGCTAGTTCAATTAGGGAGTTTTTAGTTGGAGAATTTAATAAGACATCCTCCAAGATTTCAAATAAGAAGCCAGCAGGTTACATCAACGGTTTTGTACCTCTGCGAATTGTGAGTGCTAAGTGCTAACTGCTAAATTCATTCAAAAATTTATTGGCTCAATGTGAGTGCTAAAATTTTCTTTCATCTTATGCAGATTTGGTTCCTGGAGCATACTACTATTCATGCTCCTATGTATGCTGACAAAAAGATCCTTTGCTTTGCGATGATGTGGCATCTGATGATGAGTGGTTTGTAGATGATGAAGTTGAAGTGATGCCGTCTGAATTACAAGATGAAGATTTAAATGTTGATTTCTTTGATGGTCTTAAAGCATCCACATCCACCACAACTCAAGAACAAATAAAAAAAGGAATATAAATAATATAGTTTTCTTTTCTTAAACTTTTATTAATGTATTACACTATTATTCATTATGATATTGTTCAAAAATATTTACTATTTAGGGAAGAGGAAGATAACTAATAATGAGGAAGAAGAAGCTGATTGGGAGATATTGGACTCTATAGGAGAGGGGGAAGAGGAGAGAGCAGCTCATCATAATGATGATTCAAATGAAGACCCCCGTAGTGACAACTGATGAGTGATGATAATGCTAATGACTAGTGAGTTCCTAACTTCTTATGTGATATGTTAATGTCATTGCTATTTATCTTGTGCATTTTTATGTTTTATATATTATTTACTTATTAGTATATACAAAATTTAATATTTTATGTTTACGCAATTTTTTGATTTTGAGGCTTACGCCTCAAATCGCCTTGAGGCTTACGCCTCGCCTCACGAACGAAAAAAGCCTCAATACCCGAATACGCAATTTTAAACCTTGCTTTCTATTATAAAAGTAAAGTTATTTTTATTTTAATTGTTGTATTTTTGGAAATTTTGTCTTTTCAATTATCCTAGGAAGAGTAGCTTTTTCTTGCAAAAATTTGGTGCTTTTCCAAATTTTTGCTTGCATCAATTTGGTATCAGAGCAGGTTAGCAAATCCTAGGTTTATAAGTCGTATTGTCAGTTGAGTCTTGGTATTAAGTAAATTTAAGTTTTGTTGAGTCTTCTTTTCTTTGTTTATAAAAATGGAAAATAAAAAAGTCAAGTAATCCAGTGGACAATCTTCCAACATCAAAAAGGATACCTCATCATGCAAATACTTCAGATCTTTTACAGTTTGAGCTTTTCAAGATTCAAGAGCAAATACATTTAAGTGCCGAAAGATTCGAAGTTAAAAAACTTTAACTCCTATCTGAATTTGAACGAGAAAAGGAAACCATTAAATGAAAGTATGACATTCTAATTCAAGAGCTAGATGCACCTCCTTCCCAACGGGATAAATCTAAAGCGACATCATCGGGAGATGAGTTCTTGGAGGAGAATTGATTAGGCAAGCCGTGGGTGTGCTAGCTTCTTGGATTCTTTGGTCTTTGGGCTGCTTGTTGCCTCTCGGGTTGGGCCTTAGCTGCTCTTGGGTTGGGCCTTAGCTGCTCTCCGGTTGGGCCTTGGCTGCATTAGCTTTGAGCTGGAAAATTGGGAGCTACTTGGCTCTATCTCATTAATGCTTGAACTAATGTTAGCTCATTAATATGAAAAGTAATTCTTCTTGTAAGCTCATTAAGTGGAGTTGAATCCTTGCCTTTTCCCCTTCTTTGTGTCTCCTCAGTTTCTTCCTGTGTTGTTTCCCGTGACTACTTCCTTCCCCCTTACTGGGTGGTGGTTCCAGTCTCCTGTGCTGCCCCTTCGGTTTCCTCCAGGTGCTAGTCCTGTGGCTGCTTTACCTCCCTTTGCTGGGTGCTGATTCCGGTCCCCAGTATTGCCTTTTCGGTTTCTTCCCTGGCTATTTTCCTGTGGCTGCCTCTACCGGGTTCATGTGCTGTCATTTTGGGTGTTGTTCTGGAATAATTTCAAGTCTGGTTTGGACTGTCTCTTTCCTACATCAATTGATGGATGTTTGGTTCCTGTTTCTGTCCAGATTCATGGCTTTGATTGTTTGGTTTTTGGGAGCCTTAAATGATGTCATTTTTCCAAGAGTTTCTATTGTTTTTGTTGGTTGTTTTGGACAGCTATTTTAGGTTTCTTTTGAGCTTCTTTTTGTCTATTTATAGGGATGATTTGTGGTTGTTTAAGAGTTTATTTAGAGAGCTTATGATGTGATTTTTGGAACTAAACCTACGGGTTTCTTATCTCCCTCTAGGAAAGCTTGCGAGCTTGTCCTCCTTCATCTTGGCTTCTTATCTCTCTCTTCTCTCCACAAGTATCGATGCCACTTGTATCCTTCTTCTCAATCCAAAAAAGCAAGTTTAGGTGTTTGTTTTATTTTAAAAGTTTGTAAGCGTCAAGAGTTGTAAGTGTCTTTCTATTATAAAAGTAAAGTTATTTTTAGTTTAATTGTCGTATTTTTGGGACTTCTGTGTCTTTTCTATTATCCTAGGAATAGTAGCTTTTGCTTGCAAAAATTTGGTGGTTTTTTCAAATTTTTGCTTGCATAATATTTTAGGTTATGATGGGTTCATACTTCATACAAAAGGTAAATGAGATCTTTTTTATTGGTGGTACTAACTCGAAAAAAAAAATTCCTATAAAGTTGCCAACTAACATGCAATTTTGATTTTTTTTTTTTTTGAATAAACTACCAAATAAGGAAAATGAAAGCTAAGATAGCAATACTACCTTTCTTGAAAAAAGATTAATCATCTTTTGCAAGGTACCTCAAATTAGATTAGATCCCGTCGAAAAAAAATTTGATTTCTACCAACAACAACAACAACAACATCAAGCCTTTGTCCCACTACGTGGGGTCGGCTACATGAATCCTTTTCACTATTATGACCAGTTAAAACTCAAATTCTTATTAATAAAGAAAGATCATTTCTAATATTTTCTAACCAAGTCTTTTTCGGTCTACCTCTACCTTTCTTAACATAAGTTAAATCTAATACCTCAACTTTCCTAACCGGGTCATCAGAAGGACTTCGTTTAATGTGACCAAACCATTTAAGTCGACTCTCTCTAATCTTATCTTCAACTGGAGCTACTCCAACCTTTTCACATATATGCTCATTTTGTATCCTATCTTAAGGGCCAAGCCTTGATTTCTACCACAAGCAAAAATTACCTTCAAGCTATTTGAGTTTGAATTTTTTGGAGCCCTTACTCTGATACCAAAATGATGTAGTTTCAATGGGATCTTTACGGTGAAGGCAATAACTTGATTGGTGTCCTCTTAAGGTGATCATGGAATGGTTAGGTGGTGGTAAAGTTGGAATTTAGGTTTTTGGACATATTTGAATCTAAATTTCTAAGCTCCAAAAAATTTGGTTTTCCTTAGAGAAAATTAAAGAGAAACTCCATATCAAAGGTTTGGGATGTTAGGGACCTAATGATGGTGTTTTTTAAGAATTTTAGACTAGTGGTCGAGAAGCTATGAAACTTTTAATCTAGTTGCTCACAGCAAGAAATTGTCTCCCTATAATGGAACTTTGGCTAAAGTATTTAGGATTCTTAGAAAGTTGAGGCCTTTGTAGGTTATGACAGATGTGTGAGGCTATTTAGGAGAGTTTGGATATATTTGGGGGTTAAGGGAAGCTAAGATTGAGGCTAAGTAGAGGAGATGAAAATTGTGTCGGGAAAGATGAGAAAAAACAATAAGATAAGATAACTAAGAACTTACCAAATCCCTACAAGATCAGCCATCAAGCTTTACTAATATGTAGAAAAGCCAACAAGCTTTTACATATGAAATTTGCACAAGAAAAAATAATTTATAATCAATGAATCAGACAGTACAAAGCAATATCTTATTTATAGGCCCTTTCCAAGCTTACACAACTTTGAAAAGCCTTATGAGCCAATAAAATACTATTATATGGATTAATGACATGTACTAATAGTAAAAGAAAGAAAAGAAATAAAATAAAATTATTAAAAGCTTCTAAATATATGAAAATTTGGATTGACAATAAATAATAAGTAGAGTGGCCTTGAAATCAATCAATGTATGAAGATCTTTGCTTTTTTTTATTTGTACGACCCACCTATCAATAAAAGGACCTTAAATTAAGCTTTTAAATCATCCTACCATGATCTTAAAAGTATTTTGGGACGTTCATGGGCTTGCACATAGAGTTTTGCATGATGACTGGCCCAAATTGTGATGATGGACCTTAGTTTGTGATCTTATCATTGGCCTTTGTTTTGGTGTTGCATCATGATACAAATGTTTCTCAACATAAGTTTAGATTCATGTCGAGCAGGTCTATTATGGAAGCTATATATTTGTTGAGAGGTTTGATGGAGAAATATAGAGAGTAAGGAGAATATACATATAATATTTATTGATTTAGAGAAAGCATATAATAAAGTTTCAAGAGATATGCTTTAGAGAGCTCTAGAAATAAAAGGGTTAATAATACTTAATATTAAAGTCATTAAGAATATACATACAGGAGTCCTTGTGTAAAACCCGAAAATGTCGTTTTAGACTTCGCACGCTTTTCAAAGTGTCGTGACGAGTTTTAAGTGAAAAATTCAAGGTTGTCGGATTTTGACGGAAATAATTTTAGAAAATCCTACGCAAAATTCTGATCAAATTGATGTATAGAACTTATATTTAATTATCCGTATATTGAGAATTATAAAATTCGGAAGTTTCATAATACCGTTTTTACCCCTATGCGAATAAAAAAACAAATCCACTTAAGTGAGGGCATAATGGTCTTTAGGCATTAACCCATCTTCTTATTACACTCACCGAACCCTCCCGCTCTCATTCTTTCGCACGAACAGCGGACCGAGCGGAACGAAGGGTAGGGGGCAGACGGCTAGGGCTCGACGGCTCCTCTCCCGTGACTTTCTTCTGGCGAGAAAATTAGTCCAAATCGAAGAGGACGACGAAAGGAGTGTTCAAGTATGATTACTTTAAAACGAAACTTTCTAGATCTCAAAATTTTTGGAGACGAAGTTTCTAGGGTTTTATAGGATTTTGTTTTTCTTTCGAAAATTCTTTGTGAAATCTTTAAGGAGGAATTAGAGGATCGTTTTAACAATGAAAATGAAGAGATTTGAGGAATTTTTGGAGAATGAAATTTTAGGGCTTTTTGTTAAAAATATAATTTCTACTAAGGGTTTTTAGAAAAGTTATTCCTAAAGACGTTAGAAATGTTTTTAAAGCATTAATTTAGATTTTTGATGAAAATTTTGTTTTTTACAATTTTCACAATTATTTTCATCCGAAAATTATAATATAATTATAATTATATGTTAAGGATTAATTTTAGAGCAATATTTTGATGAAATTGAAGATTTATGATTTTTTCGAAAATTAAGATTTAATTAAATTCGAAAATTTAAATTTATTTAATTAAAAATTTATTAAGTGTCGTAGAGAATTGTCAAGGGAAAATGATAGGTTTAGGCTTAGGACTTAGATTCAGCCTTAATGAAAATTTAATTATGAGACACGTCTCTTTTGTAAATTTTCTTAGGTTGTGATCGTTAAAGTGTAAGGTGAAAGAACTTTGTCGAAGCGACATACCGTGCTTAAGAGAGGTAAGTGTTCATACCTCATTTAAATTTATAAGTGCAAAATTTATTTATGCTTAAAATGAAATTTTATGCAATTATTTTACTGTTAAATGTTTTATATTAAATGATTGAAAGAATACCTTACAATTTCATGTTTCTATTTTATGTATTATTTGAAAAGCATTTAAAGCATTTGAAGAACACTTAAGCATAAAAATTTATGAAGCTTATGAAATACAATTGAGCATAATAGAAAGATTTAAATTAAATAACAATTTCATGTGCATGTTGATTCGGAAGTGCCAAAATGGTAATGGTAAAGGGGCTAACAAAAGCCAAATGGTAATGGGGTTCTACGGAGCCAATTGATAAAGGAAATTGCCAAAATTTGACTGCGAATCTAATCAGTGCGTACACTGGTACTTCCGGGACGGGTGTATACATTTAACATGAGCATAATTGCATTTGAATTACATATAAAAATGATAAAAGGAAAGAAAGAAAGGAAGAATGAAAGAAAAAAAATGAAAGTAAGAATGGAAATTTAAATGTCATGATTTGCAAAATTGTATGAAATAATTTCAATTATAAAAGTTTTTGTTATATGCATATTATGAAATTAATTGAGTTATGAATTACCTGCTGAGCGAGTAAGCTCATTCTTCGTTTGAAAATATTTTCCATGAGATAATTGATGGCTGCACGATAACCTTTCACATATCGTCATAGAGGACCTCAGGATGAAAGATTCTCTTTTATGTTTTCTGTTTGAGTCTTTGTTCTGTCCCTGTGTAGTTTATGAGTTTGAGTTTGTACCTATGTATGAACAGTGATTTGGAGTTTATATAATTTGTGGTTTAATGTTTTAGTAGTTATGTGAGAAGAAAAAGATTTGGAATATTTTTATTTGATGTTGTATAGTGGCTCTTTCATTGAATGTTGGAAGATGTTTATATACTGATATTAAAGTCTTTAATGAAATTGTTTATATTTAATTATGCTCTTCCGTACGACCGACTGTTCCCGCCCCGTTTTTATCGAACTAGCCGGGCCGGGTCGTGACAACTTGTGTTCAAACACAAGGTGATTTGACTAAGTATTTTCTTATTTATATTGGATTACAAGAGAAACAGCTCTAAGTTCATATCTTTTTACCTTAGTTATGCATGTTCTTAGTAGATAGTTGCAAGAGGATATACCTTGGTGTATTGTTTTATGATGATATTCTACTTGTTGATAAGATTAGAGAGGAATTTGATGAAAATTTTGAATTATAGAGGTCAACATTAGAGTTTAAAATTTTTCATATCCAAACCCGAATACAAGAAGTATAATTTTATAGTAATAGATCTACTTGTGAGATTGTGATATTGGATGATCAAGTCATTAAAAAGAGTGCCCATTTTAAATATCTTGGGTGTATTGTCTAGACCGATGGTGAAATAAATGAGGATATTGTTAAAATCCTAGCCATCCCTTGGCATTTTGACCCGACGGCTAGGATGGGGATTCGTGGGAGGCACACCTGGATCACATTGATCTCCTTCAATATTTGGGAGGCTGATTTGGGAAGGATTATATTCGGGAAATTGTGCATGATTCTATAGTTATTTGTTTCTTTATTAAGATATTTTGTATATATCTATAAATAGGAATAGCTTTGTATTCACTTAATGTGAATAACTACTTAAAGAGGTCCCAATTTGTGCAGACTTACTTAAAAGGGAAAGGGAAGATGTCACCTCCTTAGAGCAGGACCAAAAGAGGGAGATCATATTTTTTGGATATGGGATGAAGCAAACTCCATGATTATATCACAGTGGTAGAATTTCATGACTCTAAAAATTAGTGATACATTTATATTCCTATCTACTACAAAGGATATATGGGATGCCTCCAGGAAAACCTTCTAAGAAGCTCGGGATGCTACCTAAATCTTTGAAATTAAAGTCAAGGTGGGAAGCAAAACTGTAACCGAATATGCCACTCTCCTTCAAAGCATCTGACAAGAACTTGATCACTACAAATGCATAGAGACCAAGTGTCCAGAAGATGCTACTACCTGAAAAAACTTTATTGAGAAAGATAGAGTTTATGACTTTCTTGCATGACTAAATATAGAGTTCGATCAGATTAGAGTTCAGATCCTTGGCAAAGAAGAGATACCTTCTTTAAATGAGACCAATTCTATCATTCGTGCTGAAGAAAGCCGACGAGAGGTAATGTTGGAGCCAAAAGTTGTTGAAGATTCAACAATGATGACAACCAAAGAGGCACCACGGAAGAAAAAAGGTAAGCATTCCTCAAAATATAAAGACAAAGACTCCCTTTGGTGCAGCTATTGCAAGAAATCAAGACACAAAGGAGATATGATGGAAGATACATGGAAAGCACCTACTAAGGAGTAGAATAAAAAAAGAGGACAAAAGATAACATCACAAGCTAACACAACAACAAACCCGTCCAACCCAAAAATGCAGTCCATCTTCAGAAATCTCAATAAAGAAGATGTTGATAACATAAAACAATTCATGGTATCCCTTGAAAATTCACTGTATCTTCTTTTGCACTTTCAGTTAAGTTTCCTAAATTTATTGGATTAAGTGCCTCTAGAAATCATTTGGAATGTTTATGGATCATCGACTCAAGAGCCATAGATTACATGACACACTCCACTACCCACTTCATCAAATTTACACATTGCCAAAGTAATAAGAAAATCATCACTACCAATGGTTTTCTCACCACAATAGCAGGCCAAGGAGACATATCCTTATCTCTCCCTTACTCTCAAAAATATGCTCCACATACCTCAATTATTCACGAACTTAATCTCCATACAAAAACTTATCAGTGACCATAATTGTCAAGTCCTATTTAATCTTACATGTTGCTTATTTAAAGACCCGGGATCAGAGAAGAAGATTGGACTCGCTAAGAAGAGAAATGGATTGAACTATCTGGAAGAGCTGACAAATCTAATATCATCAATAATGGTTGTTTTATGTTATCCATATTTCATAAAAAATCTATTATTTTGCTTCATCATTTTAGATTAGGACATCTATCTTTTGATGTCTTAAAAAATATGTACTTAATACTTTTTATAAATTGGAAAATGAATCTTTTCAATATGAAACCTTTGAGTTAGTCAAGCATAAACAAGCTTTTTTTTCAAATAAACAAGAGAGATGTGATACTCACTTCTACCATATTCATAGCGATATCTAGGGACCCTAAAAAATCCTTAATATCTCAGGAGCCCGATGATTTGTATCTTTCATTGATGATTACATTCAAGTCTTTTGGATCTTTCTCCTTAAAATTAAATCCAATGTTAGCACTATCCTCCTCATTTTTCACACCATGATCCAGAACCAATTTAGGGTAAAAATAAGAAAATTTCATTCCGACAATACTCAAGATTACTTTAACCAAACTCTATCCATCTACTTTCAATAAAGGCATCATTCATGAGTCTTCCTACATTCACACCCCACAACAAAATGGGGCTGTAAAAAAGAAAAACGATCATCTTCTATTCTCCACCCGTGCACTTCTATTCCATCACAATGTACCCAAATCTTATTGGGGGAAGCCCTTCTGACTACCACATATCTCATAAATTGACTACCTTCAAAACCTTGGGACTAAAAACACCAATGGATATTATATATCCTCTTTTTACACCCAAATTTCAAACTCATAATAACCTTACACTCATAATCTTTGAGTACATTGCCTATGTTCACATTAACAACTAAAATATAGAAAAATCCGATCCAATAGCACACAAATGTATCTTTATTAGATATTCATCCACCCAAAAAAGCTATAAGTGTTATCATCCCTCCACCAAGAAAATCCTTGTATATGTTGACGATACTTTTGAAGAACAAAAATACTATTTCACCAAACCACATCTTCAGGGGAGACTGAAATTGATGAAGATAAGGAAAGTAAGCTTACCTCCCTTGACCTTCCAGCTCCACCTCAAACCATTCCACCTAAAAACAAAATCAATGCCCGGGAAACTGACAACAAAGCTATTATGGATAACAAGAGGTTTGCGAAAATATATTCCAGACGTATAAATCCAAACTATGCTCCACAGCAAATCCAAGAATATGAACCGTCTCACGAAATTGAGAAAACACAAGTTCACCAAAAATAAATCTCCCTTATACCCCATAACCAATTTTGCATCATTCCATAACTTCTCACCTTTACACAAAAAACTCCTAGTTACACTGCCTAATGATATTTTTGAGTCCTTATATAATGAAAATTGAAAAAATGCCATGAAAGATGAATACAGGCCCTGGATAAGTACAATATTTAGGAGACCACTGACCTACCAGTAGGGAAAAAACCAGTCAAATGCAAATGGGTGTTCTCTCTGAAATACAAAGTTGATGGTACACTAGGACAAGATTGGTGGCAGAATGGTACACTCAAATGTGTTGTATGGACTACCAGTAAACTTTTGCACTTGTGACCAAGATGAACACCAAAAGAATCATTCTTTCACTAGCTGCTAATTATAACTGGTATATTGAACAGCTGGATGTCAAAAAGGCATCCCTACACGGGGACTGGGAGGCAAAAATATTTATAGAGATTCCACCAGGATTCAAGGAGAAATCTAAGGGGGGCAAAGTGTATAGGTTAGAAAAGGTTCTGCCTGGGCTAAAGAATCACCTAGAGCTTGATTTGGAAGATTCTCAAAAGTCATGCTACTTAATAGTTATCGATAGAGCCAAGGGGACCATATATTATTCATCAAGCTCTCAGACTCGGGAGAAAAGGAATTTGAGATCAAAGATCTTGATAAATTAAAATATTTCCTTGAAATTGAAGTGGCCCACTCTAGGAAAGAAATTTTAATTTCACAACAAAAATATATTAATGATCTTCTTAAAGAAGAAGGTATGCTAACTTGTAAACCAGCACCAACACCATTAAAGCCAAATCTCAAATTATGAGAAGGTAAAGAAAATTCAAATATAGATAAGGGAGCTTACCAAAGACTTATGAGAAAATTGATCTACCTTTCTCACACCATACCAAATATAGCGTTAGTTGTAAGCATGGTCATCCAATTCATGCAAAATCCAAAGCAGACTCACATACAAGTTGTAGACAGAATACTGCACTACCTTAAAGAGAACCCAAATAAAGAGATTCTCTTTAGAAAAGAATGTGGAATAACCCTAGAAGCATATACTTACGCATATTATGTAGGATATCTAGTAGATAGATGATCTACCTAAGAATAATGCATATTCCTTGGAGGAAATCTTGTTATATGGTGAAGCAAGAAATAGAATGTGGTGGCAAGGTTTAGTGCAGTAGCAGAATACAATGCTATGGCCTTAGGAATATGTGAGCTGCTATGAATCAAGATGATTCTAGAAGACCTAAAGATCACGTGGGAAGGACCCATGAAGCTACACTGTGACAACAAATCAGTAATCAGCATAGCTCACAATCCGGTTCAACATGACAGGACCAAGCACATAGAAGTGGACATACATTTCATAAAGGAGAAATTAGACAGTGGTCTTATATGTATCTGCTATGTCTCATCAAAAGATCAGCTTGCAGATATTCATACCAAAGAACCCGATAACTCTACCTTTCTAAGATTGATTATCAAGCTGGGAATGACAGATCTATATTTCTCAGTTTGAGGGGGGAGTGTTAAAATCCTAGATGTCCCTTCGCATTTTGATCCCACGGCTAGGTGATGTAGACAAAAGGGTGGTCAACTCATGTCTAAAATAAATCAATTTTGGCTTCCCTTGAGACTACAAGCTCAATAAATTTTGAGCTGGAATTTAGCTCATTTATGAGCTGGTTTTTAGTTCATTTATTGAACTAAAGGTTAGCTCATTATTAGCTAGGTTTTAGTTCATTTATTATCTTATTTATATAGCTTTATCTTTTAAATTTTTGTGCTTGGCCTCTTGGGTTCCAGTGCCTTGGCTCCTTGGTTCCCACGGCTGCCTCCTTGGTTCCCACGGCTGCCTCTTCGATTTCCGGTGTTGGGTGGCCTTTCCCGTGTCTTGATGCCTCGATTCCATGCGAGCCTCCTTGGTTCTTGCGGCTGCTTCTTCGGTTCCCGTTACATCACTAGGATAAGGATCTATGGGAGGCTCACCTAGATCACCCTGATCACCTTCCACATTTGGGTGGTTGATTTAGGAAGGATTATATTAGAAAAATTATGTATGACTTTGGAGTTATTTGTTTGTTTATTAAGATATCCTTTATAGATCTATAAATATGGATAGTTTTGTGTAATAATATTAAACATTTTTCATCTTCAAATATCTGAATTTCACAAATATTATAACTAGAATTCAAGTTGGATGGTTGGGGTGAAGGAATGCATCGGGACCTAATGTGGGGTAGAAAGGTATCCCTCAAAATTAAGAGAAATTTTTATAAGGTGGTGATACGTACAATGTTTTATGGCACATAATATTGTCTATTAAAAGATAAGCAAAAAATAAACTTATGTGTTACAGATATGAGGATGCTCAAGTGAATGAGTGGTTTTACACTTAGAGACAAAAGAGACAAAATGTGAAAAGATTGAAGTAGCTCCAGTAGCAAATAAGATTAGAAAGTTGATGGTCTGATTACATAAAAATGTTGGTTTTTCGTAGGAAAGTAGATTAAATCTAGTATATGTTAAGAAAAGTAGAGGTAGACCTAAAAATACTTGGTCATAAAGTATTAGAAATTACCATTTTTATTAGATTTTTTTATTAAATTTAAATGAGAATTTGACTCTTAATATGAAAGAATAAAGAAAAGGATTTATGTAGCCGACCCCACATAATGAGATCAAGCTTGCTTTTGTCATTGTTGTAGAGATCAAAATAGACTTGAGAAAGAAACCAAACTTTCCCCAAGCATTAGCACTTATGTTGCATAAAGACTTAGTATATTACCAGCAAAATGATAGAAAAAATAATACTAACAGCCTTTATAATGATACGACATATGACCCCAACTACAATGCTTGAAAAGTTATTTCGAGAAGCCCTAATCATAAACATAAAAAACACTATCATTCCATGAAAAGATGAAGAAGCATAAAATTGTACGGGTGACAAATTGAGAAATATCTAGTCATAAATGATTCCAATGTCATAGCTTATGAAGGCTTTTGATATTTTACTTGAAAGAATTTACATGCATAGATTTTGTATCATATGTGCTTCTATTTCTATGTCAGCATTAAGCTAAGATTTTAAAAATGAAAAAACACGACCAATTTGAACAATTGGAATATGAATTGGACTTCACACCATTTTTTACGCGCTATTTCTTCAAATATCATCAACTTCAATTATGCATGATTTATCTACTTTGCATCATCATCATCATCCCTAATATTATGATTTCTCTACACAGTTGACCAATATATCTGCTCTGCATTGTCTTCGATTTCAATTCCAATAGTGCGTTCGCACTTATAGCATTACTGACAACCTCTCCCACTATTCCAAATAGTACCTTCGAGTACCGAGCTGCAACGCTCACAAGGGACATTACTTTTGGGTTTTCTCTCATAATTCCATGTATTCCACGATTCTACAAACTTCACAACTTGACACTAATTTCATGATCCATGAGAGCTTTACTGCAGTCGTGGCCTTATCTCCTTGCAGCCTTCGTAATTGCATGCACCTGCTCTAACCATAGCCTTCATCATGGCTATCAAGTAGTCATCTACTGCGAGAGTTTCTTTGTTCCCAGTTGAATCCTACCAATCATCTTGAAGTAGGCGGATACTCAAAAAAATTCAAAGGCAAGCCCAAATGACGAAGAATTAATAAATAATAGATTGAAAGACAAAAAATTATTAAAAATGATTAGAAAAGCATAAACACAAAGTTGCTTGCTCCTGGAAACTCATCAGTCCCTACTTGTAGACTAACAGCCGGAGATGCTATATCCGACTCCTGGATCATTGATCAGGAGCCAATGATCACATGACATATTTCTCATTGAACTTTAATGGCCGCACACTTTGCCCGAATAATAAGAAAATCTCTTTTGTCGATGACTATCCTACAACAATTGTAAAACTAGTAGAAATCCAAATCAGTCCTTAGTTTCTTTTAGATAATGTTCTAAATGTTCTTGAGCTTTATAGAAACATTGTGCACATTAAAAACTCACTCATAATATGAATTGCGGAATAACATTTTTTCACGTTTGTTATGTATTTTGGGATCAAGAGATGATGAAAATAATTGGTCTACTAAGGAAAAGGATGGCCTTTACATTTTTGGAACATTAAGTCAAAAAGTGTCAAGATCAATCTACATTTATCTTTCATTTCCTCGCATCAACAACTTGGTCTCCCTTTATTTAGAATTTTTACAGTCGTATTTCCTTCTCTCAAGGAGTTCATGTTAAAGCTTTTCATTATGATGTTTGTGAACCTGCAAAGCACAGACATGCCTTTTCCAGCAACTAATGAAAGAAGTTATATTCTCCTTTACTTGATTCATTGTGACATATGTTGTCCCTCGATAAGTCACTACAATTTCCTGAAGTTTCGTGCCTAGATCAAAATGTGATATAAGTATTGTCCTTGCTACTTTTCATAATATGATTTAGAAGCAATTTGGGGTGAAAATTAAAAAATGAAATTAGAAAGAAACAATTTAGGGTGAAGATTAAAAAATAAAATCAGAAAGAAACAATTTGGGGTGAAATTTAAAAAATGACATTAAAAAAAACACTAGGGAGTGTAACACAACCCCATTATATTCTCTATTTCACTGCGTCAATTGAAAAGTTCTCATTATCCAACAAACATTTCCTAGTTAATTTAAATACCACTTCAATCATTAAAACATTATTCAAGTCATTGTTCACCAAAGAATGGAGGAAAGTCATGTAAATGTATATGAAAGCCTTTGAAAAGAATAAAATAGATCACGAGGATGCCTAAAGGAAAGAAATTAATAGGGCACAAATGGATGTTCATAGTGAAATATAAAGCTGATAAAACCTTAGAAGGTTTAAAACAAATTAGTAGCTAAGGGCTACACTCAAATCTATCGAGTAGAATAACCAGAGAATCTTTAATTGTAAAGATGAATATAATAAGAGTCCTCTTGCCACCAACTATCCACTTTCACTGGTATTTGCAACTATTTGACATTCAAATGCATTCCTAAATCCCTCTTAACATGCAAAGCACAGTTAAGAGGTTGATATAACATTTTTTTTTTTTCAACACAAGCTAAAATATCAGCAGAATCAATGTGGGTTAAATAACAATCTTATTCAACAAATAGATTTTTTATCCTTTCCAGAGTGTAGGAGGTAAATCAACGGTACAATAAGTACTAACGAAACTGCAATTATTGATATTTTAATAAGTGCATTAGATGAAATGTAAAGTAAATAAAATAAGAGCAAAAATAGCAATTCTTCACCTGGGCAAGTTCATGGCGGCTGGATATAAGCTTATCAATTACACAAAGATTGGCACGAGGCACGGAGTTTCCTATTATGTAAGTTTGCTTCCTTACCTGAGAAAAAATCCAGAATATACATTAAAAACAACCTCAACCATAATCCATAAGTCGGTACAAAAAAACAAAATGTACTTAAATATTTTAAGTAAATGATAAGGGCTCGATGAAATTATATCCGATCCTGATTTTGCTTTGATTCATATTGGACCTAAATAGTTTGATCATGTTAAACCTAACCATAAATTGTGAATATCAAATTAGTGCAGACTAAATTAATGAGATGGAGCAAAATATATAATAAGGAATCTACATCAAATTTAACTGAATTTTAATTGCCTTTCTTAGCTCATGTAAGCCAAAAAAGGAAGTTTAATTTAACTAAGTTTAATACATCCTACTAGAGACTTGATATGATCGATCAAAATGGCATTTAGCCTGTTAATTTGGATGAATAAACTACATTAAATAGACTTCACATTAAATTTGGACCTGTCAGACGCTAGAGAATTTATTTGGCAGATCACTAATGTCATCCAAAGCACACTTTACCAGCACCATGTTTATCAATTTCCACCAATAACCTCCAGCAAGGTGAAGGTCCTTCCAAATGCGTGAGAATGATGTAGGTAGTTATTTATTTATCTAGGCCGTCACTTGCTGGCAGCCAAGACATGCATATCCTAACCACGGCCACCTACACAAAGCTAATGTCCATTAGGCCGCAATTATATAGAGGTAGTTTCATGCCACTGTTACATATGCAGTCTTGCCAAAGCCACATGTGATCTGAAACTTGAAGTATACAACATATATATATATATATATATAACCCCAGCTCCAAACCACTAGCAGTGTCAAAACCGACGTCGAACCCTAGCGACGAACCTCAAGGATGTCGAATCCTCACCGTCGAATTGATCCAGTGAGTGTTAGTGCCTATGTTGCTCACGATTTTATTTTTCCATATATTTTTATTATTATTGATTTTATTTTAATTATTTAAATAGAAAATTAACTTTGTTGGAAGTTATAATTGAGTTGGAAGAATTTTTTTTTTCATTTCTTCTGTTTTGTGGTTGCTGTCCAAATTTTATATTTTGCATATTCATTAGAGTATAATTTTCTGCATATTTGCTTGAAAATAATATATAATAAATACTTAAAGAAAAAATGACCAAACTATCCGTTATTTTAACACCATTAAATCTTAACTTAGTTATTGGGACCAAAATGGTCCCATAACATAATTGGGGACCATTTTGGTCCCTATATATAAATATGTGTGTATGCACGCGCACACATTTGCAAGGGCTCCCATGTCAGCTAATCCAATTGATGAGTGCTTTGAAAGTTGCTACCAAGATTATAAATTCAGTTTCCGCCTACTTCATAAAAATTCCCACCATGACTATAGCAAGATATATATATATATATATATATATATATATAGAGAGAGAGAGAGAGAGAGAGAGAGAGAGATTCTTATTTGCCTAATACTCTTTGAAAAGAGGGAAGCATTTTGTTAACTTAAGTGTAATACTCAAAAGGTTTGCCTAGATTTGCTAAAAGGTGAGATGAACCTATTCTTGGGTGATGGGAATGAAAAACAAAGGAATAGATCCATAGAGACCCATTACCAACAGAAACACCTTGCTTTAAGGCCTTGAACAATTAGCTTAGCACCTGTCTTAATTGCAGAGAGAGATAATTGTTTCAAATGTGAAAGATGAGTTAGCTTTTATTATAATAATTTGATATATGCAGAAACAGAATTAGAAGTTGAGGAATAAGGATACACAACATGAAATAAGATAAAATATAAGTTATACAATAATGAACATAGAGAAAGAAAATAAATTTCAACTATCCTAAGATATTGAGGCCCATAAATCTAGGGATTGAAAGAGAGCAGGGATGATAAGGAACTGAAATATATAATAGCATAGTTATCCTTAATATTTACATGCTACAAACCTATGTTGCACCGATACGGATACGGCGACACGGATACGACATGATACGGATAAGAGACACGTCAATTATTAAAAATATAGGATACGGGTACGGCACGGACACGGCATTATAATTTATAAATCATACATAAAAATTAAGAAAGCAATCAAAGCATAATATTTGAAATTACATTTAAAAAAAAACAACAACATCATTTGTAGCCTTGTGGCTTATAATATCAAAATATAAGAAAGCATTAAATGTCTAGTACAGCAACAAAAGCATAAACATAAATTATCTAGCACATGAAGTTTCAACTATTCAATAGAAGGAATGATATGATTAGCTTCTTCATGGGTTTGTCTTTGAACTTCTATATCATCTTCAATAAATATCATAGCTTCTAATTCAGGCTCATCAATTGAAAGATTAGTAATTTATAATATTCTCATATCATCAAGAGACTCAAATCCATATCGGAAATGAGAGAACCTTGCTCGCAGCCCCGGAAGTAAATACGATGCATCTTTTTTTTTTATTTCTTTTTATTTTTCAACGGACACGCGATCGGTGGCGTATCGGAGGCGTATCCGTGTATCAGTGTATCGGATACAGCACGCCTTCATAAATAGGTGTATCGGTGCAACATAGCTACAAACCTTAAGTGCTTGCACCGTTTAAGTTATTTAAATAAGCATTTTGGGGGAATTATTATAGATTAGTAAGATTTGCAACTTTGCATACACTTCAAACTGAAATTCATTATTTTCTAAAATTGTTTAATGTGCTGATTATTATTCATGCTCAGCAAGAATATTCTTCATGATTGAAAGGATTATAAATTGCATTAATTATTTATTGATCAATTAGTTCTAGAGAGACTAAAATGGCGCCTAGGCGTTGAACCACTATATCATCTTCAAGGTACCTAGAGCTTTTGGTAACACTATATTTTGTTAAACTCTTTAGTCGCTTAAAAATATAGAAAGAACAATTTCAAAACAGCAACTTAGGTATCATGTTGGGATGCAAAAAAATTAACAAAAATATATAATCTAACTTCCTGCATGATCACTATCATCATGCAAAATGTATTTGTCAAAATATGGGATAGCTACCTCAGCATGTGATACCCATTTCAAAATAGAGGATAAACTAGAAGAGTCTGTCACTAAGCGAAATCCTTTCTCTTTTTTCTTATCTCTTAATCCCAGCGGTTCATTGTCTACAAGAAGGAATTGCCGGTAGATGGGCTTGAAATGATGTTGCATGTTCTTTGGGATACATGAAGCAGGAAATACATCAACATGACCTGGATCAGTTATGATATTTTCATTGAACCTGATGAAAAGCAATTGATTTGCTAATAAGATTGTGCTGCACTGTTATTTCACATACTTCGGAAAATATTTTATGCATGAAATTAACTAGAATCAAATGATGGATCAAATCAATGACAAGAAACACTTCAGACTACATTAAGGAAAATAGAAATTACACTATTAGTTGGAGTAAATGATAATAAAACACCAAGATATATGGTCACGCATAGAATACAAATATAAAATGATTAGTTTAACCATAATGTTCATCATCAAATTGAATTAAAAGAACTAAAAAGAATAATTTTGGGAAGGGATGAATTAATTATAACAGTGTCTACCCGCGAAAGAATGAACATTTATTCGAGGGGAATCAATGGGCATATAGATTCTACAAGTTGGATAATAAGGAGATGGAAATACAATAGGAGAAGATATTCTTGATTTCACAGCAAAATATAATCTTGCAATGAGGAAAATACTTAAAAGAAACAAGAAGAAGAGTTACTAAGAAAAGTGGAGCCACCATATTAAAATAAAGTTCTACTTGGAAGGAAGGAAAAAACTTTTTGCAAAGCTTGAAGTCTTGCAAAGATTATACTTATTAAAGCAAAAGTTAAAATTTTTTATGATTTATACAATAGGGTTCATACTAAGGAATAGGATTAACATTAAGGAGAAAAGAAAATATATATAATAACAATGTGAACACAAATTTCTTATCATGATGAAAAGTTTCATAAAAACAAAAGAGAGATGATAGCATTCAAAAGAACAGAGTTTTCAAGCTGACAAACTTCCTGTTAAGGGAGCAAATGAGGGGATACATGAGAGGGAAGCGAAGAAGGGGAAGCCACCATACCATTACAGCATGTGGGAGACAGCAAATTTAAGTGGCTCCACTTTGTGATCTATTTTAATTGTGCAAAGGGGGGGAGAAAGATTCCACTATAGTAAATGAGATTAACTTCTATCTTTTCCTAGCAAGGAGGTGAATGAATACAAGAGAGAAAGAGAGAGAAGATTAAAAGTATAAGAGTTCAAAGTTCATGCTTCAACTAAGTTCCCTTTTTATGAAGGCATATAGAAGGGACTGTTATAAGCAAGGATGAGCTAAAAAATTTGTCTGTTAATGGCAACATATGAACAAGCAAAGAATTGTGGACACATGTCAATTTGGCTAATGAAAGGAGGACAAGTGTTGAGATTGTGGACTCCAAAAATTCATGCCCGACTCTGCTGAGGGAGTGCTGAGTAAGATTTTGCAAGGACTTTATGATCTGATCCTAAGCTTCTCATAGGATCTAAGCCCTTATAGTTGATTATTCATCTCGATAATAAGAGAGAACTTTCGATTGAGTATAACCATTAGATAAGCATTAAATACTTGGCGCATAGTAGCAACAAATTTTGACTTTAGATTAAAAAATTTACCAACTTAACTCAAAGATTATGGTGGGGGCAATGATGATGTATCCAATCAAGATACTATGATTCCATCGTCCCGTGTTATTATAGTCTCTAATCCACTTAATAGGAGTATGTAATTTACCCAACTTCACAAAAGTATTCTTCTCAATAGACATGGGTTCTTTTGTCCTAGAGAAACTTATTGACTTGGGATGAATGTTTCTCTACGGGGCCAAATTCAAGTAGACCATATCAAACAGAAAATTTTGTGTCCTAACAATTATTCCTTATGATTCACAAGGCAATGGTTTTTAAGCCATTGGAGAACTTATGGGTGATAGAAAAAGATAGATTGAGTTGGATGAGCAAGTTGGTTAGCCAAGGCTAGTGGCCAATAAGGCTTAGAGTCAGGTGGTTGAGCCATGTTGACTAGCATGTTATTGAAACGACAAAAGCGGGATTGATGGCAAGAGCCATGTTCACAAAGTTAGTAGATGAGCTAAAACTAGATGACATAAGATTGTGACTCGCCAATTCTAGTTGGGTTAGCAAGTTAGTGTCAAGAATGTTAAGGTCGTTCTTGGCCTTTTCATCATGGCAAATTGTTGGTCGAGATTGAGTGCGGAAAATGAGGTATTACACTAGGGTAAATGATAAAAGATCAAGGGACTTCGATTAATTTAGATGCATTATAAGTGAACATAGTAGAATATTTGCTGAAAATGAAGACATCAAGGAAAGATGGAAAAACTACTTAGAGATATTATTAAACATGAGTTTTATAAAAGAAATTATTTTAGAAAAATATAATGAAATATGCATTGTGACCAGTGTGCCAGACGATGTGACCAGGCGACTAGGCCAGGCGACGTGACCAGGCGACTAGGCCAGGCGACGTGACCGACTAGCCCAATCTGAAGCGGGAAAAGTTAAAAAAGAGCGGGTTAACGAGTCAATTTTGGGTCAATTTCGTGTTACCGGGGTTGATGGACACAACCCATTTTTTAAACGGGTCAAAAGTTGAGACCCGGGCCCGACCTGTTTGTTAAACGGGTCGACCCGAACCCGGATTTTTTGGGTCGGGTTCGGGTCGGGTTATCGGGTCGGGTCAATAATTGACACCCCTATGGAGATCCATATAAAGGATATTCAAAGTAAAGTTATTGGTGTATACTTTCTATAGATAATATAGTTCTTATTAGACAAACATAAACAAACGTAAGTGAAAAAATAAAATAACTAAGAAAATTTCTAATAAATAGAGAACTTGAAAGTAGTAGAACAAAGATTGAATATATGATGAGCAATTTTAGAGTATGTGATATTAATAATTATCAATCAATATTATAAGAACAAAAGGTGGTACTTTGGTATTATAGATTTGAGTACCATGCATCTATTATACAAAAGAAATAAGATATACATGAGATGTAACTTATAGAGTTAAATTTGGAATGTTAAAATGAAAAATATCTCAAGAATATTATACAATAAAAGGACATCATGAAGTAAACATAAAATTTATAAAATTGTAGTAAGGTCGGTGATGTTATATTGATCTGATTGTTAGCCATAAAAAAATTAAAAAAAAAAAATTGATATTAAAAGATAAATCATGAATGATTATATTAGATGTTTCAAGAATGATTACATTAGAAAAATAGTTAAGAGAGACATGTATAGAAAATAAGATAGTTGAAAAAGATTTAGGTACTTTTGTCATGTATAATAAAAGGTTCAAAATACACTTAGTAGAGAATTATATAACATTAGTGTCAGTCGATTACAAAGGAGAAGCTCTTAGGTTACAGCGATGGAAGTTCTTCAAAATGAATTGTGATGAACAGGTTTTACAACACTAACACTCAGCATGAATGAATGGAAAAAGAGTTTTCATAAAACTAATATTAATGATGATCCATCTAATTCATGTTGAGTTCACATCAGGAGTTAATCTAATCTTGCAACCAATATTATCATGAATTTGCCACTTTTTCTATCTAACCTTTACACATTATTTCTACATACCCATCTAATTAGTATATCCAAACACATAGGTTTATTTTTACTATTTTATCTCCAACATATATTGTTATAAGCATTTTAATAATTTAATCATTTTCACTCTACCCTGCATAATTTTACAACACATTGATCTTTTTTTTTTTTTTGAGAGAAAAAAAATATTAATGTGTTGTAAAATTAACTTGTTTATTGCTTAACACTCGAATTGATGCAATAAATTAATTAAAATTATCGTTAAGTCTCCATGACATACTCTTACTATAATGTACTTATAATGAAATGCTCCATTTTACCCAACTAGCTCTAATATATACTATTTTAATTGGAAGCTCTTTTATCAGTACACAACTAAAGAGAGTCACAAATTGTTGCATCATAAATATTTTTAATAACTTCAATATACCTTGACACATCCACTTTCTTCATAAACTGATTAAAAACACAATCCTATAAATTATTGCATCATACTTATCTTTAATAACTTCAATATACCATTGATGCATCCACTTTCTTTATAAATTAATAAAAAAGACAATGTTGCATACAAACAAATCAATAACAATGGCTCCAAAGAAAATGAGGATACTTCTTCATAATAAATTAAATTATCATTGCACTCTTTCCCCCTTACACCCCTCTCCCTCTCCCTCTCACACGGCCATACAAAAACAAATAAAACCCCCCTTACGCCTACTTAACTCGCTCACACATGGATGTCTCGTTCAAAAAATCCAAAGCATTCTCCCTGCAAACTCCTCATCACACTGGACATCATTTTGAACCCTAAATGTTACAATCCCACAAGGAAATTGTAAGAACAGGACCAGGCCGATAAAACTGAATCGGTCAATTATTAATAGAGGGGCGCGGGTTTTAGCGAACAGAACAGAGCAGTTTGCAAAGACAGGAAGGGGCGAACGGCCGAACTCACACCAAAAGGATTAGGGAAGATTTATTTTGCCATTTTTAACAGTCAATCGCATTGGAGGGTAAGATTAAACAACTCATTTTCATTTCTATTGTTATAGAAGAGGGGATTTGGGAGAAACGACGGTGGAAGAGAGACGATTTGGGAGAAAGGAAGGAGGAAGGTTTGTTTATTTTTTTAATATAAATTGTTTCCTATTCTTCATATGATTAGTAGAAATATTTAATTGAAGATAAGAGAGAATCGAAAGGAAGGAGAAGAGAATTGAGAAGGAAAGAGAAAGGATTTTGGGATTTTTTGAAAATCCCCATTGTAAGTACATTTCTATCATGAAATTGTTATTAAATTTTATTACTTAAATCAAGTTTTCATGAAAATTTTGTTGTACAATTTTAGAGATTTTGGAAAGAGAGATCGAAGTTGTAAGAGTTGATCAACAAATGATTCAACAAGAGAACGGAAATTGAGATTCGAGGTAATTATTAATAAAATGAATATTTATGAAAATTTATGAAAAGATTAAATGATAAAATTTTTATGATTGTGAATTTCTTTAGGTTGTACCAAGCGTCGAAGACTTAAAAGATTCAAAGTGGGTATTTTCAATAACTTTCTTTACTGTATTTCTTTTCTATTTAAAAGGAGCATGTTATATAAACAATTTAAGACTCATAAATTATTTTACAATTTAAGACTCATATATGTATAATGGCTCTTGTTCTCTCCCCCTCTTGCCTTTTCTCTCCCTTGCTGTCTCTTGCTCTCTTTTACTCTCTCACTTTCACATATGAAATATGCAATGTATATACAAGTATACAATTATGTGAAAGTAATCGTATGTAAAGATATGCATATAAGAAAAATATAAATTAAAGTTACAAAGCCATTATACATATATGTGTATCAAAAGTAGATATATGAATGAATAATATATAAGTGAATGAAAGATAAATAAAATGAAAATGAAAAGGAAAATGATATGCATTAAAATGTATAAGAGCTCACCCCCGTATGGTAATGGTTGGGAAAGCAACGTACCTGTGCATGAAAAAGGAAAAGGAAAATTGATGTACTTTTGGTACATATAGACAGTGTTCCTATACAAAATAAATGGGAAAAGGAATATATGTTAATGCTAATGCTATAAATGAATATAATATAGTATATATATAGGAATGAAGAAAATATGACATAGTATTGATAAATGAATGAATGAAAAGGAATGAATCAAAGAAGGAAATATCTATCAAATGTTAAATTAATGAACATACATCTAAAGTTATATATATTGTATTTTAAGCATGTAAATCATTTTAGCAGCTACCCACTGAGTTTATATTGTAAACTCATTTCACTAAATAAATGTTTCAGGTAAATTTTCAGAGTTAGAAATGGCAGAAAGGGAAAAATTCGTTTATAGAAGACGATGAAATATTGAAAACAGGTAATTTATCATTTTATCGAATGTTAAGTAATTAAAGAATTTTTGTTAGTGGCTCTTCAGATTAAGGAGAAAATTTGATGTTTTAAATGTTGAATTACTTATGAATTAAAATGATTTGATCCTATCGTCCGACTTTCGTTCCCGCCTCGTTAAGTCGAGCCTCCGGGTCGGGTCGTAACAAAAGTGGTATCAGAGCACAATTAAGATATGAATCATACTAGAAGAGCCAATAGTATGACTGTTAATAATTAAAATATTTAATGTAAAATGAATAATCTTATTGAAAACAGGAAACAAAATGATTCTGGAGGAGAGGAGGAAGTGGAAAGGTCAATGCCTAATGTTAATGTTAATCCTGATGTACTGACACAAATGATGACAGCTATGACTCAGTTGATTCAAAACTCAAGGAATCAACCATCAGGAAGTAGTATTGGTGGTGGAA
The DNA here is from genome assembly GCF_001605985.2 of Dendrobium catenatum. Taxonomy (NCBI): domain Eukaryota; kingdom Viridiplantae; phylum Streptophyta; class Magnoliopsida; order Asparagales; family Orchidaceae; genus Dendrobium; species Dendrobium catenatum. The sequence continues at coordinate 749,654 of NW_021318787.1, forward strand.
TGTCTATGGATAAATATCTTAAACTGTTTCAAGATATGAGACCACAATTATTTAAGGGAGTCGAGGGACCAATTGAAGCTTAAAACTGGTTACTAAGGGTCGAAAAAATTTTAGAAAGAATGTTCTATCCGGAAGAGAGGAAAGTTTTCTTAGCAACCTTTACTCTTGATGGAGAAGCAGAAAGGTGGTGGAGAGGTTAATATAAAAACAAAACTAGAGGGATTCAAGACATGCAAATTAAGTGGGATGATTTTACAAAATTGTTCAGAGATTGGTTCGTGCCTCCTTCTGCAAGGAGGCAGATGCAAGATAAATTCATGAGACTGGTGCAGGGAGATAGATCAGTTATGCAATATGAAGCTAAATTGACAACATTATCCAAATATGTTCCTCAATTGATACATACTGCATAAGAATAGTGTCACTGATTCTTATCTGGATTGAAGGATATAATTAAGCAGCCTCTTGTTCCACTTGGAATTGAAGATTTTTCAATATTGGTGGAAAGGGCTAATAGAGTAGAGATGGACTTGCAAAACACACAGAGAAGGTGTGACTTTTAGAAAAGGAAAAGTGGTGAGGTATTGGAAACTTCTCAGGATTCACATAGCAAACCCCTTTCACAATATGGAAAGTTTAATTGGAAAAAGACTAACTCCAGTAGCAGTGACAGTTCAAGTGAGAATATTTGCAGCAAGTGTGGAAAATAACATAAAGGAGAATGTTTATCTTGTACAAATACTTGCTTCTGGTGTCATCAACCAGATCATATAGCCAAGAATTGTCCTACTTTGGGGCAAAGACCAGCAAGAGAGTCAAGAATAAACATTGGATCTCAAAAGAATGTTGGAAGAACAAGAACAGTAGAATCAGATGCTTCTACTCCAGGACCAAGTCAAAGTCGACAGAATACTCTTGATGAGAACATCCACCGCACATTTCGACATCGGCAGGATCGTAGATCGACGGCTACGATTCATAATTTTTATTTATGTGTTCTAGTGCATTTTTTATTTATTTTTCAGTTTTCCATTTGTACCCCTATGAGGGATTTGTGTCATGTTGTAGCCTGAGGGCATTTGTGTCTTTTACATTTTGTGCTTTGGAGGCCTATATATGAAGGCCTAGTCTTTGTATTATTTTCTAATGATGTTGATGAATGAAATTTTCTTATGGTTGA
>NW_021318787.1:751091-775873 GCF_001605985.2 Dendrobium catenatum
TGATATTCCTTGTTATTACCAAATAATACCTAGCAATACCGAGCAAAAACTGAGTTTTTTGGCGGTGGGAGGACGCATCTCTACGTCAGGTGGGAGGACGCAATAATTTTTCCTCACTCGAACCCCAACCCGTCCACCCTCACGGCCCACTTCCTCCCTCTCCCTCTAGCTCACGGCCAAGCCCATCCCCCTCCCAAACTGCCACTTCCACCTCCCCTCTCCCTCTCTCTTCCCTTCTCTAGTCAATACAAACATGAATGGCGGATCCGGAAGTTGATCACGGATTCGTTTACGATTCTCAAGAGGAAGTCGACATCATTCAATCACCATTCTTTGATCCCGGATTTGGGTCCGAAGGCACCGTCGAAGAATACATGGAGCGTATTCTCTTTACTTTGGTGGACGTCATCGAAGAGCAACAACTTACAGGATCGTGGAAGATCGCAGGACGACCACCCATCTCTCCAACTCCGGCCAACTCTCTGTTGGTCAAAATCTCTGGCATCCTCTATCTCGCAATGGCATCACTGGGCTTGCTAACTTTTGTCCTCCGCTAAACCTACTTCCAAAGAACGATCAAGAGGGAAACTCTAAGGTGAAAGTTCTAATTGTTAAGTGGTAGATTATTGTTAATCGCATATTTGTTTACTATTTTATTGCCATTATTTTGGATTGCTCTGTTAATCTAATGTGTAACCGCATGCTAGAAGCAAGTCAATAATTACAAAAACTGATAATCCTAAACTTAGTGAATAATTAATGTTATAATTTCATTGTGAAAACAAATTTCTTAATAAGATCCTGCCATTCCATTGGTTGTTTCACATCAACTCTGCTTAGAGTATATGCAATGATTCAAAAGGATGCTAAGGATTCACCTAAAGTGATTACAGGTGATAAAAATGAAAAATGAAATGTTTATGTTATATTTTTTATGTGAATTTATAGGTATGGTAACAATTCAAGGAAAGTCTATACAAATCCTTTTTGATACAAGAGCTTCACACTCTTTCATTTCAAAGATATTTGTTAAATCAATGGGATTGAATGTTTATAAAATAAATGCAATTTTGGAAGTTTTGATATCAAAAGGATCTGTTGTGAATGTAAATAGTTTATGTCAAGTAACTTTCAAAATAAAGGAAAGATAGTTTGAAGCAACAGTGAATGTTTTGTCATTGCACGAGTTTGACATGATATTGGGAATGGATTGGTTATCAAAGCATTTTGTGATTATTGACTGCAACAGAAAAATTATTAAATTTAATTTTCTAGGAGAGAGAGATAAAATTTTATAGAAATAGATGAATTGCTTTGATGATCATTACTTATATATGAAAGCTTCCAAGTTTGTCCAAAGGATGTCAGTATTTTCTTGCTCAAGTAAAGAATATAAATAAGTTAAGGAGTTGAAAGATATACCTGTAATCAAAGAATATCCAGAGGTGTTCTTAAATGATTTGTCAGGGTTACCACCAGAAAGAGAAATAGATTTCACTATTAAGTTGATACAAGGTTCAGAACAAGTGGCAAAGTTACCTTACAGAATGACAGTCAAGGAGTTACAGGAGATGAAAAGTCAATTACAGGAATTGCTAGATAAAGAGTTCATCAGGCCAAGTTCCTCACCATGAGGAGCTTCAATTTTATTTGTAAAGAAGAAGGATGGGAGCTTCAGAATATGCATCGATTACATAAAATTGAATAAGCTTACTGTTAATAACAAAAATCATTTGCCTAGAATTGATGATCTTTTCGATCAACTGGAAGGAGCAACAGTTTTCTCTAAAATTGATTTGAGATTTGGATACCATCAATAACGCATTAAGGAGGAAGATATAGCAAAGACAATTTTCAAAATCAGATATGATAACTATGAGTTTATGGTAATGCCATTTGGAGTGACAAATGCACCCGCTGTATTTATTGATTTGTTGAACATAATTTTTAAATCATTCCTGGACATAAATCATTCCTGAAGATATTACCTATATGGGGTCAGATGTGAAGTATTTACATATCATAAGAGTTTCAAATATTTTTTTAATCAAAAAGAACTTAATTGAAGGCAGAAAAGGTGGTTGGAGCTCATTAAAGATTGTGACTTGGACATACAATATCATCCTGGAAAGGCAAATGTGGTTGAAGATGCGCTTAGCAGAAAAGCTCTTGGAAATGCAAATTGGTTAATCACCCAGCAAAAATAGATAATTAAAGACATGAAAAAACTATAGCTTTCAGTGGTCAACCAGAAAAATACAAAACATATGATATTAAATCAACTGGTGATTCAATCTAACTTGAAGGATAGAGTACTCAATTCATTATCTCAAGATAAAAAATTTCAAAAGATCATAAGGAAAGTGCAAGCAGGATAGTTAGAGAACTCTGTAATTTATGGAAAAGGATTATTGAAGTATAAGAGCAAGATCTGTGTTTCAAGTATTGAAAATTTGAGAGAAGAGATATTGCAGAAAGCTTACCTCTCAACTTATGAAATTCACCCAAGTAGTACAAAGATATATTAGGAACTGAGAAGGTTGTTCTGGTGGCCAAGATTAAAAAGAAATATTACATAATTTGTGGCAAAATGTATTCCTTGTCAGATGATTAAAGCAGAACATCAAAAGTCAAGTGGTCAACTACAACTTTTATATATACATGGGTGGAAATGGGAAGACATTGCAATGGACTTTGTAATTAGATTATCAAGATCAAGGCAGAATCGAGATGCAATATGGGTTGTTATAGATAGATTAATAAAGTCAGCTCATTTCTTACCTATCGAGCAGACATATTCAGTGAAGAAGTTGGCAAAAATATTATGTGAATGAAATTGTAATGTTGTATGGAATTCCAAAATCAATTGTTTCTGATAGAGATGTCTGATTCACGTCTAAATTGTAGAAAAAAATTCAGAAAACTATGGGCACCCAATTGACTTTCAATACAATATTTCATCCTCAGAAAGATGAGCAATCAGAAAGGAAAATTCAGACTTTGGATGATTTATTACGGTTATGTGTATTAGATTTTAGAGGAAATTGGGAGACTCGCATACGGTTGATTAAATTTGCATACAATAACTATTTTCAATCTAGTATTGGAATGGCACCATACGAGACTCTTTATGGGAGAAAGTGCAGAATACCCTTGTGTTGGGTAGAAACATGTGAAAAAAAATAATTGGAACTGAACTGGTAGATGAGGCTACTAGCAAAATCATATTGATCAGAGACAAACTAAAGGCAGTACAAGATAGGCAACAAAAGCATAGACCAGTTGAGTTTGAATTGGGATAATTTGTTTTCTTAAAAATCAGCCCAATGGAAGGTGTGCAAAGGTTTGGAAAGACAAGAAAATTGAGCCCAAGATTTATAGGTCCGTATGAAATCATTTAAATGATTGGAAATATAACTTACAGATTAGATCTGCCAGTACATATGCAAGGAATTCATAATGTGTTTCATATATCAGTACTTCGGATGTATATGTCAGATGCGTCAAAGAGAATTCAATCCAAATCAATTGACTTACAGCCTGATTTGAAATATGTTGAGGAACTTGAAAGAATATTGGAATATGATGTGAAATAATTAAGGAATAAAGCAATCCCTTTTGTGAAGATTTTATGTAAGCATGGATCAGAAAGAGATGTCACCTGGGAGAAAGAAGTAGAAATAAAAGCTCTATATCCCAACCTATTCACTTAAGGCATGGTTTAAAATTGCGTAATGCAATTTTAAATTTTTAAGCCTCAAAGCCTATGCAATGAGAGCTGGCATTGAGGCATACGCTTCAAGTTCACTAAGGCGCGCCTCGTCTCATGTTTTAGAGGCGTCCGCCTCTTAAAATTCCAAAAAAATCCTAACCTAATCTATATCTATTCGGTTCGGCCCCCCACCCCCATGCGTCTTCAATAATTTCCGAACCAAAACTACGTTTCTTCAATCGGTGTCTGCTCGGCAATGTTTGGTATTGTTGGGTATTGATAAGTACATGCTCGGTACTACTCGGTACCACTCAGTACAACAATGCTTCGTACCACTAAGTACATGCTCGGTACCTTTCGGTACATGCTTGGTACCACTCGGTACATGCTCGGTACCACTCGGTACATGCTCGGCACCGCTAGCTACATGCTCGGTACCGCTAGGTCGAATCCCGCCAGGGGGCAACGCCCCCTTGGACCCCCGGCTGCCCGGCATATTTTTATATTCATCATCTGTAGTAATAGTTGTTAGTATTGGTCTGCTTCTTCATGAGTGCATGCTTTGTATAAGTTTTCTTAATGAAGAATAAGTGAAGCATTATTTTTAAGGGTTTGATATACTGTGATTTGGGAAAGATAGAATTTGAGTTTAACTATATTTCATATTGTCTTATTATTGGGATGTTTTGATTTCACTTCATATCTTGTGCCTTTTTATGTTTTATATTTTTTACTCATTAGAATATAAAAATTTATCATTTTATGTTTATACAATCTTTTGATTTTGAGGCTTACGCCTCAAAACGCCTTGAGGCTTACGCCTCGCTCACGAACGAAAAATGTCTCAATACCCGATTATGCAATTTTAAACATTGACTTAAGGTATGTCACTTATACATTATTTTAAATTTCGAGGACGAAATTTTTTTAGAAGGGGCGATTGTAAGAACCAGACCTGGCTAGTTCAACTGAACCGGCCAATTCTTAATAGAGGGGCGCAGGTTTTAGCGAATAGAACAGAGCAGTTCGCGAAAACATGAAGGGGCGGATGGCCGAACTCGCACCAAAAGGTTTGGGGAAGATTTGTTTCGTCATTTTTAGCAGTTGATCACGTTAGAGGGTAAGATTAAACAACTCATTTTCATTTCTATTGTTATAGAAGCGGTGATTTAGGAAAAACGACGGTGGAAGAGAGGAACAATTTGGGAGAAAGGAAGGAAGAAGGTTTGTTTATTTTTTTTATATAAATAACTTCTATTCTTCATATAATTAGTAGAAATATTTAATTGAAGATAAGAGAGAATCGAAAGTGAGGAGAAGAGAATTGAGAAGGAAAGAGGAAGGATTTTGAGATTTTTGGAAAATCCCCATTGTGAGTAAATTTCTATCATGTAATTATTATTAAATTTTATTAGTTAAATCAAATTTTCATGAAAATTTTGTTGTACAAATTTAGAGATTTTGGAAAGAGATATATCAAAATTGTAAGAGTTGATCAACCAATGATTCAACAAGAAAAGAGAAATTGAGATTTGAGGTAATTATTAATAAAAATGAATATTTAAGAAAATTTATGGAAAGATTAAACGATAAATTTTTAATTTTTTATGATTGTGAATTTCTTTACGTTGTACCAAGCGTCGAAGACTTGAAAGATTCAAAGTGGATATTTTCATAACTTTCTTTATTGTATTTCTTTTCTATTTAAAAGGAGCATGTTACATAAACAATTTAAGACTCATAAATTATTTTATAATTATTACTTATGAAATATGCAATGTATATACAAGTATACAATTACGTGAAAGTAATCGTATGTAAAGAAATGCATATAAGAAAAATATAAAGTAAAGTTATAAAGCTGTTATACATAAGTGTATCAAAAGTAGATTCAAATAATATATAAGTGAATGAAAGATAAATAAAAAGAAAATGAAAAAGAAAAGGAAAACGATATGCATTAAAATGTCCAGGAGTTCACCACCGTATGGAGTAACACTTATTTATATGCATAATAACACTGGAGTAAATGTTGAGCCCATCTCTCTACTTCATATCACATCATCCTGCAAGACTTAAGTATTATATTTGCAAATTACTAGCAATTCATCAAAACTCAAACAGCACAACCCAATAAAAAACAAATGAAAGTTTAAAAAAAAAAAAGTCAGTTTCACTAATTAGTTCTTCATAAAGTTTGAGTTAGTTTAATTATATGAATGAAGACCTATAAGCTTCCATATGTTTATTAATGATCATTTTTTAATGGATGAAGAGAAACTTTTGATGATGAGGCGAAATAGTGATATTCTTCTCTTTCATCTCTCTTCTTTGAGAAGGATTTCTTTAATGTCACGTCATCTCCAAAACGAACTTCCCATTTGCCACTCCACTTCGGGATGGATTTTGCAAGCTCTACAACTGTAAAACCCAATTTGATCAGGAGTGTGCCACATTAGGCTCAATTTAACAATACCCCGAAATTCTAACATTCACGAAATTCTGCAATTTTAATGTCATTGTGTTCTACTCGTCGAATGGACCAATTTGACATATAGAACTAAAGGTCATATTGTAAAGAATTGGAAATTAGGAAATTAAATCTCATTTGTATTTTTTTCCTAAGTTAAAAACATGAGATAACTATTTAAAAATAAAGTATACTATACCTAGGGGTGGTGGAACATGTGGCTTTCATGCAAGGCTTTAGGGAAGGGGTAAGGCATTCTAAATGCCTTAGGTTATTTTAATCCCATTTCATTCCCTTCCAACTGAAAGCCTTATTCTCCACTAGGAGCTCTCGGGCATGAAGGAGAGTGCTCAATCGGCCGAGAGGTGGTCAACTGGAGTTGAAGTGGTCAGGTAAGGAGCGGGAGCAGGCCGAGAAGTGCAGGAGCCGCTGGAGTCGGGTTCATACAACTGAAGTGGGAGGTATGTGCTAGGGAAGGGGTTTGGTTGTGCATGATTTGGTGCAGGATTTAGGATTGGGGCTAGCCAAGGGTTTCATTGTGATGGATGTTTGAAAAAGTAATGATCATGGTAAGGCTAGAAGGTTGAGAGGAAGAGGGAGAGCAAAGAAATGAATTAGGAGAGGTGCTGACTAATTTGATTATGCGGAAAAAATCAAGACTGTAGGCAGGAATAGGAAAAAGAAATCTGAGAGGTTTGGGAAAAGAGTAAGGAAATAAGGGAAGAAGAAAGAAGAATCAAGGGAGGAAGAGGAGAAAAAGAGAAAGAAAGGTTCAGTTATTGATTGGGGCATTTGTACTACAAAGGAAATTAATATAATCATGTATGCGAGGTCGAAATTGGGAGGTGCTCTATACATACAGGCAGACATGAGATATCTAACTTTGTGAGTCTGCGCGATGACAAGGTAAGATATGCAATTTTCTTAATATAGTAGGCTACTCTAATTGTGTATAATTATACACGGGTAAAATTAATTAGTTATGTGTAATATTGGTCTCTACATTGCACTTTGTAATAAATCAAAAATTGTAATTTATATAGTCATGTCATATATAATTTGTCGTATATTATGATCCTGTTATATTATGCGATCATGTGCAAGTCTATTATGTTGTACCTTGTGATAGATTCATACAGTCATACCTACCTATTTGTTGATATAACTGACAATCATACTAACTTGTCTGCATATGCATATGTCTATATACAGGCAAGTGTCACATAACTTGGAAGAGAAAATACAATAATCAGAAAAGCCTAAGAATGTGTCATGTTAGGTGGTAGGTGAATGGGCAATGCGACCCTAATGGACAGTGCGACCTCATGAGCCTACGGAATATGAAACATACGAGCGATAGAGGTAGTGCGACCTTAGGTGCCTACCAGCTATAGACCTAGACATAACCATGAGGACATGACACTTTTTAAGGTTGAAAAAAGGAAGTTATATGATGAACTGAAAGATATAAGAATAATAAAATATTGTGATGTATGAATTACTCATTGAATACATTTGGCATAATTGATGATGTCAGCAGTATGTGACATGTGGTGATGATATTGGCATCATGAGACATACCCTAAAGTGGTTCAAATTAGTATAGTTCTTACATGTGACATTAACTTTTACCTGTTAAATAATTTCATACTATGCATATTTCCTTACTGATTACATATAGTTCTTATTACTTCTTGTTAATAAACAAGTATTATGTTTCATATACTTAATACGATATTAGTAAATTACGTACTTTATGAGCCTCATAGCTCACCAGATTTTTATTCTGGCTGTTGTCACAGGAAAGAGCTAGGAAAAGGTGGAAGCTAACTAGACTCAAGTCAATTTTAAAAACTATATTTGATTTTATGGTAGAAAGAGATGAGTCCTAATTAGAGGTACATGCACAGTTGTCATAAAAAAAAATTTATGAGCTTAGTTGCTCTTTAATTATATACGTATAAAGGGCATGAAAAATTTTGAATGTTTCCATTTTAAGTGGCATGAAGGTGGTTGAAATGATTTGTGTTATGAATGTTTATGAATTATATGATTTTTTTATTGCACCCTGCATTATTTGGAAGGGGCAGTGTAGGGTGTGACAAAAACATATAGTTGAAGATCTCTAATTCTCCACCTAGCAAAAGTTTAACTCTCTCTAGAGTAAAAAGTTATTTACATCTCAAAAGAACTGATGTAGCATAAATCTTTGGTTATGTGTCTTGTTTTTGTGCATCAATATTTGTATTTTAATTAATTATTAGCATAATTATTATGTGTCTTATATTACATCAAGTTTGAAACATATTTTACATATGATTCTTATATGTAGTAAGTACATTTTACTCTTCATCCCTCTCTCCCTCTCTCTCACCTCTTCTCCATCCTCTCTCTCATCTCTTCTCTATCCTTTATTACAGTAAAATTGATGATAGCCTAATAATTTAAATCATTTTCAAGCACACTTTCAAGCAAACAGCCAAATATTGTCAACCAAAGTTTATTGAGTTGTTACATGTTGCAGTGGAAGGCGATCGAAATGCTCCAACATGTGCTTCTCGAGAAAGTTAGAATGACGTTATAAGGTTCTTAATTCATTAAAATGAAATTCATTTAAACAATCTAGCTACTTATGATGTGCTTTATTCCATTTAGATCATGTTATAATTTCATCAGAGAAGTATGCATGACATGAATTGTGACATCCAAAATAAAAAAATACGTCAAGATTAGATAAGCTTTTCATCATATGAAATACAATTCCAGGAACTTAAAAAGATGTGCTAATGTAGAGACATCATATTCATAAAAGCCATGTGACAAGGGTGCAAAAATGCAATTCTCACAATAACGAAAAGTCAAAGCATATAAAAGAATAATTAACGTTGAACATACTGTCTACCCAGTAGAGCAATCTGTGTGTTTAATTGGTTAACTCGTTCCAGCTTCTCTGCCACAATTAACGCAAGAATTAGCTAAACATGATGCATCATATAAGCCTACAAGCACTTTAGGAAATTTGTTAATGAATCCATACCAGTAGGAAGATGAATACCACCCTTTTCAAAGTCAATCCTTAGGCTATGAGCTGCCCTTCGAGCTTCTTCTGATTGTATTGACCCTTCTTGCTCGGACATTAAAACCGCATTATATAAAGTATGATTCGTGTTCAAAAACTGAAACAGCCATGTCAAGAAAAAAAAGAAAAAATTTAGTTGACGTTGCCTATTTAGCATGAAAACTTTTGAAATCAAATGATGGAGCTTTAATAATGAAATGAGTTTTAAAAAATCTATAAATCAAATAAAACAGCATGTACTTAGTCTTTCATAAAAAATGACGAGTACTAAATGAGAGTAAAAGCATCCTCAAATTTTCAAAACATTTACAACCAATCATTAGTTCAACTTTTTAAAAAATATAAGAGTCCTTGAATTTGGAACAATAAAGGAATTATTGCCATAGCTTTCTTTTAATATATATATATATTCAAGGCAGGAGGAAAGATATTAAGTTTATTTAGTAGTTAATAAGAGATTATGTGGTCATGCACAATATAAATGTATGAAACTTTAGGGATGCATCTACCAAAGATTAAATCTTACGCCCTTCTCCATGAAAATGGCAAACTATATGAAATTTTTTACATATTTCAGTTGCTTTATTTGGCGATGTTTTTCCCATTTGAATTGGGGAATCTTATAGAAGTCAAAATACCTCAAACAACCCTTACTCTTGGGTATTTAGATTTATCCCCACCCCAGTCAGCCAATCTAAGACAAATCTCAAAGAACTATGTATAGTTCACTCAAATAAGAGTAGCCCCCTCCGATAGTGGATGTATATTAAACTGGGATGATCCACAAGTTTAATATCTATGGTCTCTCTACCAATAGTGACCTATAAGAGTCCCAAGTTGATCATTCTAGCACTATTATGGCTTCCTAACAAAATAGAGTAAATGCATAGCTCTACACATAAGATCTAAGTGGTTTAAAAACAAAGCCTAAGTATCCTAATCTATGTTTATTGTTCATCAGAATGGTCCAGATCTACTTTGATTTGAGCAATACTTAGATTGGAGCCCCTTAAGCAATCCTACTCCAAATCAAACTCAACTCAGCTAAGGGGAAATTGATTTATTGAAAGCCTTGATGGGAGTAGGCTTAGACTAAACCAAATCCAATTTGGAAACCAAATCCTATTTGGTCACCCAAGCCCAATAAAGCCCAAATTGAGTGCACTAGAATCTAAAACAAACTTAGACTAGCATGACCCAATCAAAACCAATACCTAGCAATTGGGTAAATTGAATCCTAATTAGATTCAACTCTCATTCTCTCACAATTAGTAAAAGCCACCAATAGAAAGGTTGAATCTAAATGGAGCCTATGAACCCTTTAATATCTATGGTCTCTCTACCAATAGAAAGCTTGCTTCCATAATAAATTTGGTTTAGGTTGAATTAAGCAAGGATAGCTTGTGCGACTATTCCCTTATCCACATGGCTACCACTCATTGGACAAACGGCAACTAATTCTTAACTATCTAACAACCTAAAACAAAGCCTCCTAAGCCCATAACCACTGTTAAAAAAAATAACTTCAAGGAGCAATAAAACATGCTTTGAAACAAAGTATTGTTAAAATGCATTAACGCGTTGTTAGTGAAGCAAAATGGCATGAAGCATATAAATTTTATACATCAGGAGATGCATCAAAATTGATAAGCGCAGCATACATTATTTTAGATGAAATTGATTCGTATTCCATAAATTAAGAAGCAGCAATAACAACATCAAGCCTTTAATTCCACTAAGTGGTTTCAGCTTCATGAATCCTTTTTTCTCCATTGTGTCCTGTTAAGAGTCAAATTCTAATTTAAATCTAATAAAAAAATGTCATTTAGGTCTACCTCTACCTTTCTTAATATAGGTCAAATCTAATACATCTACTCTCCAAATACGATCATCGAAAGGCCGAAATTTTACATGACCAAACCATCTAAGGAGACTCTCTCTAATGTAATCAGCCACTGGAACTACTCCAACCTTTTCCCGTATATGCTCATTTTTTATCCTGTCTCTAAAAATAAGTCCACTCATCCACCTAAGCATCATCATCTCCAAAACACTTAACTTAATATTATGCTTCTCTTTTAATGGCCAACATTCTGCGCCATAAAGCATTACAGATCTCACCACCATCTTATTAAATTTTCCCTTAAAATTGATTGATACTTTTCTATCACACAACAAACACGAAGCATTCCTCCATTTCAACCATCGAACTTGAATTCTACTAATAATATCCCAATCTATTTCACCACCACTCTGAACAATAGACCCAAGATATCTAAAAAGAGTATACTTATTAATGAATTAATCGTTCAAAGTCACAAACCCCCCACTAGATCTATTACTACTAAAATTACACTCCATGATTTCACCATCACTCTGAACAATAGACCAAATATATTTAAAACGAGTACACTTATTAATGAATTGATTGTTCAAAGTCACAAACCCCCGCTAGATCTATTACTACTAAAATTACACTCAATGTATTTGGTTTTAGATCTACTCAAACAAAAACCTTTAGACTATAAAGTTGACCTCCATAATTCGAGTTTACCTTCAACTCCGTCTCTAGTATTATCAACAAGAAGAATATCATCAGCAAAAAGCATACACCAAGGTATATCATCTTACAAATGTCTAGTAAGAACATCCATGACAAAAGCAAAAAAGATAAGGGCTTAAGGTTGATCCTTGATGTAATCCACCTAAAATAGGAAAATACTTGGTCAAACTACCTTGTGTTTGAACACAAGTAATAGCTCCTGCATACATATACCTAATAACTTGAATATAAGCGTTATTAACCCCTTTCTTTTCTAGAACTCTCCATAGCACTTCTCTTCAAACTTTATCATATGCTTTCTCTAAATCAATAAATACTCCTTAGTCTCTCTAAACTTCTCCATCAACCCTCTCAATAAATGAATAGCTTCCATAGTAGACCTATCCGGCATGAATCCAAATTGATTTTGAGAAACATTAGTATCACGTCGTAACCTATGCTCCATAACTTTCTCCCAAAGTTTTAAAGTATGACACGTCCCATAAATTAATTAGAGAGAAATATTTTAAGTATAAAAAGTAAAAAGAAATTCAAAGTAATTAAGTACACCTAAAAATAGTAGGATATTATTCATAATTTAATGAAACCCTGGAAGCTCGTACTACAGAAGCCATCTCTTCGTTACTTTCAAGAGATTCAAAGTGCGATTCTACCTAAGTCTTCATTTCCCTCTTTCTTCCTTCATTTTTGTTCCTTCGTTCGATTATTTTTCCCCACTCACCAATTTTTTTTCCCTTGCTACTCCAATGAAAAAAAAGTCTTTAGGACTTTCTTAGACATGATTCAAACTTAACTTTCTTCCATCTCTTTCTTTCTCAGTTCTTTTTTTTTCTTGCTTACTAAGTTTTTTTGTATCTTCTAGTGACTCTCTCTTGTAGCCACAAGACAAAGAAAAGGTAAATTGCAGCCATTTCCAATGCTTCCATTCAGCAACTACACAAAAAGAAAACTACCATTTTGTTTATACAATGATCTGGCATGATTTTCAATTGAAGGCCACACTTCCTCAAAAAGCAAACCCACCGCCATCTTTTCCTTCCTTGTAATTCCCCAGGATTAAAATTCCTCTGGCAATTGTAATTCACCAGGTCCGCTCAATTCCATCATGCACCAAGAGACCAGGACTAAAATTATTGAATTAGGAATTGAGGTATTTTCTGTAGGTGAGCCGAGACATAAGCTTCGAGATATTTTGAGATGAAAGCCATATAATCAATAAATAGCGCAAAATAACAAGTATCATTACAACATCAAAGTACAAAGAAAGGCATATCATACTAACATCAAAGTAAGAATATAACAAATCAAAGTAAGTTCATCACAGTATGTGTATCCTACTCTCGAATCAACATTAAAAAGTAATCTTATAGTGAAAGTAAAAAAATTTAAAAAAAAAAAACATTAAAAAGTAATCTAAGCCATTAAGATGATAATTTGTAAAATTAAAAGTCTTCATCACTCTCGTCACTTAATGGGTCTTCATTAGAATCATCATTATAATTATTTACTTAAATGACTATTGATATTAACAATAAAAGTAGATATAGTGGAGTAAGAGGATATGTTGTGGAGGAAGAAGGCTTGGCTTGGCAACTACAGTGCTTTAGTAAGCAGACCATGGTGAGTGGCTAAGGAAAGGAACTGAGTATGAAGCCAATTTTAAATAGATTAATTGGGAGAAACAATAAATTTGGGTTTTAAGAAATATACTTTATTCCAAGTTTTTTGTTTGAATCACCCTAACCTTAAAATATGAGAAGTACGCCTCTTTGTTATTGCGTAGGAGTGCGCGCCTTGAGGTGCTCCTCAAACATTTTGTGGAAAAGCCTCATCTAGGACACCAAGAAGCATACAACTTATGGTAAATTCCATTAAAAGGAGCTTAGGTGCAACTTATATTATGAAATTTTAAATAACGCAACGAAGAACACAATTTCCACTAAGTTTGCCTCTCCCCACCCCGCAACCCCATCCCTTAAGCCTCTATATCAAGAGCCAAGCAATTCAAAATTAGTTAGTCCCACCCATAGCTAACTATGAAGATATTAGCTTGATGTGGGCTTGAACATTTGTTATGCTCTGAGATGATGTCAAGCTAGCCAATTGCACATGAAATGCTTAAAGAGATGCTAAAGGACCAACCATCTAATAACTCTAATCAAATATAAATTGAACAACATAATAGAAAGACATGGAGAAGGGTTCAATAGCATGATGATCTTTATTTCTTGTTTCTATCATCCCTTTATACTTCTCTAAAAGTATGGACTCATTATGTACAATGTCAACACAAAATTAAACATCTTGTTCAAAATCTCGACAAATAAACGCTACATCCCAATACAGTTGTTTTCATTCAACGATATCAATTCCTATCTCACTAGAGTGACAGACTGATAGTCCTCTTTCCTACACATCAAACCAAAAGATCGGGTCAACTACAGAAGAATAAAATGCCATGGATAAGCCCAAATAGGGAACTGCTTGTTGATTCTTCTATAAAAGTGATTTTTGTTACAATTGTTGCTTTTATAGTCTCATCATTCCAATTCCATCTACCTACTTGGATGTTGAAAGTATAATTTTAAAAGAATGCATGACAAAATATTGAGCGCATAGTTCTAATCAAATGGTTACCAGCAATAAACTATAAAAACTAGTCCTTAGATTACTACATAAATATGAACGCTTCTAAGTATATGTCTTTGCACCTCAAGGGTGTTAATGTAATACAAGCCACAAATCAAATTAAATCATCCCACAAAAGTCCAATAAACTATAAGTCAATTACAAACTGACTCAAAAAATGCTGCAACATAATTGAATTGGACTAATTTCAAAGAATTTTAAAGCCTAGTTATATTTATGGCTCACCTTTGTTTATTTTTAATTTGATCTATTTTAATAGGTTAATAGTTTATGTTGCAATGTATAATTAATGAGGACATCCGACCTTGAAAGTTTATTAGAGGAGGAGCCGAAGATCGACGGCCATGATTGTACCATTTTATTTTGAGTTATTATTTGTATTATGGTTTTTTATGCATTTTTTCATTTTTACCCTCACTTGAGTGAGTAGGCACCCCCCGATGGCACTTTTGCCATTTATCTTATTATTGTATTTTGGCTATTTATAATCCCCTCTTCTTTTTGAGGGGATGGATGATTATTAAGGGAAAATTATGTACTTTGTTCTTAAGAGCTTCGAGAGTTCTTATGAGAGTTTAAGTTCCTAGGTGAGGGCAACGTACTACCCACCAGCCGCAAGAAGCATCCGGGCTCGTGGTTTGAAGTCCCTAGATGAGGGAAAAGTATTAACCATCAGCCGCAGGAAGCGTCCGGGCTCGTGGTTTATCTTCTCCACTGACTCTCTCTCCTCCTCCTCCCCAAGCCGCCACCTTCATCTCGCTCTGATACCATTCCTCTTCCCTCAGCCCTTCCCACCGGCCTCCACTTTCCCCAACCTTTGGCTGAACCCTTGCCCAACCCAACCACCGGCCGCCAGCCACCATCCCCCCCCCTCCCCTTGGCTCCAAAAATTCAAAACCATGCATACATTCATTACTTTCCTAATTTAAATTCTTATAAATTTGAAAAGTCAAAAGATTTCAAATTTAAATAATTTTGAATTTGAAATATCTTTCCTAAAAGAAAAGAGATATGTTAGGAAAGCTCCTCCAATCATGCTATTTGAAATTCAAATAAATAATTACCAATGATATATTTCCCTAATTAATATTCCAAGATTAGCAATTCATTAAACACCGCACCTCCCCCCTTTGATTTCAAATTTTAAATTTCAAATGCATAGTCACTACTTTCCATAATTAGCGCATTTTAAATTAGGAAGGTTTTCAAATCATATTTTAATTTATTCAAAATCTGAAATCTTTTTCCTAAAATAACATGAGCTATATTAGGAAACCTCCCCCAATCATGCTAATTTGAATTTAATGGGAGATTGGCCTTAATTTTCGCTCACATAATTGATAGCCTAGGATTGGCAAGTCATAAAACACTCCAATCAAGACCTCATCAAAGTGGTCGGCCCCTCCCTCTCTCCCTTTCCCCTTCTGCTCTCCCAATTAAGTCTCTCAATCAATTACTCCAAATTAACTTCAGATTTGGGATTTGATTTAATTCTTATTTCTTTAATTGAGAGATCATAATTGGCAACTCTATTAAATCAATAATCCCACCCCAATCATGACTAGTTTGGTTCGACATCAGTGATGTTATGAAAAATAACATTATTACCACTCTCACAAACACAAGAGAGCAACGATACATGGGCTAGTGAAAGTATATTGAGTAAGTATAGAGCATTTTGTAGCATGCTCACTACAAAAAATCCATATCCACTCTTTTAGGAAAGTAAGATGTAAGAAAAGCATTACCATGCAAAGACTTAGCTATTTGTTCCTTCTTTAGTTTCAATAAAAATGATGATGAAAAACAATCCTAACTTTGATTTAGGAGAATCAAAACATATTGAAAAATAAAAAAATTGACAAAAATTTATATTTTCATAGTAATGAAATTTATGCATTTTTGTGTAACTTGACACACATTCACATGTGCATACAATATATTTGATACAACAACAACAAGCTTTTACCCTACTACATAGGGTTGGATACATAACTTTTTTTCCTCCATTGTGTCCTATTAAAGTCAAACATTCATTTAAAACTAATAAAAAAATATCATTTTTAATAATTTATAACTAAATCTTTTTAAGTCTACATTTATCTTTCTTAACATAGGCAGGATCTAATAATCTACTTCCTAATAGAGTCATCGAAAGGCAGATGTTTTATGTGACCAAAATATCTAAAAGGCAAAATTCTATAATAGTATCTTCCACTGGAGCTACTCCAACCTCTTCATGCATAGATTCGTTTCGCATTCAGTAAAATCATTCATCCACTTGAGTATCCTCATCTTTGTAACACTTAACTTAATTTTATGCTCCTCTTTTAATGGCCAATATTCTGTGACACAAAACATTGTAGGTCTAATCACCTTCTTATAATTTTTTTCCTTAAGTTTGAGGGGTACCTTTCTATCACACATTAGGCACGATGCATTCCTCCACTTCAACCCTCCAACATGAATTCTACTAATAATATCGCTTTGAACAATAGACTTGATATATCTAAAATATGCACTCTTTTTAACAACTTGATCACCCAATATCACAATCCCATCACTAGATCCATGACTATTAAAATTACACTCCATATATTTGATTTTAGATCTACTCAAAAAAAAAGCTTTAGAGTCTAAGGTTTATCTCCATAATTCAATTTTTTTTTCACCTACCTCTCTAGTTTTATCAATAAGAACAATATCATCAGTAAAAAGCATACACCAAGTTACATCCTCTTGCAAAAAGTATATTTGATATGTTTGTAATTAATACAAGCATGCATACACATTTATATACATATACCTATAGATCTTAACATTGATCTACATTACAACAACAACTAGACATTACATTTGATTACCACATTTAAAAATATGAACCTCAATAAAAAAAAATAAAGAAATGCACTAAATGCAATGGCTTTTCATCAAAAATAAAACTTTTGCTCATTTGATTCAGAATCATGAACAATAACTTGTTATAAATAAATGTATGCCAAGAGTGCAAAGTGTTAATACATCAAGTATTTGTTAATAATAAAACAATCAACATCTACCAAATCATCTTGGCTTTCCATTAAGGTGTAAACTTTATGTGATTGATGCATAGATGAATCATTGTGCAAATTTTTTGAAGTTTAATGGCCTACTTCCTTCATCGTGTATGATATAAATTAAGATGGACAAACTTGATTTTCCATTTTGGATGTTTCATTATAACAAAACAAAAAAGAAATTGTGAAAAATTGACACATTCTGAAAGAAAGAAGTTTATACATAGATAAGTATATCAAGCATATATTTTAAAGTAGTCAACATGTATATTTTTCTCATATTGTCAAGCGCAAGAGTAAGGAAAACATTAAGGGGTTGTTTGGTTGCCTGAAAAAAAAAAACAGTGTAAAATAAATGTAATGTAAAGTAAATGTGGTGCATTCCGAATACTTTGAAACTGTTTAGTTGTTTGCAAAATAAACATAGGATAATTGTTTCCCTTGTTTGGTGAGGTAGAACCAGAGTAAAGTAAAAGCGATTTTTTGTAATAATTTATTTTGGCATTATGATGTAGACAAAGGGGGGGCCAAATCAAACCCAAAAAAAATTTGGTTTTGATTTCCCTTGAGCTTGCTAGCTCATTAATTTTTTAACTAAGAGTTATCTCATTATGAGCTATGTTTTTTAGTTCATTTATTAGTGAACCTGACTCTTCCTTTTTCCCCTTTTCTTCTTCCATGCTTTGGCTTTTGGGTTTCCTGTGTTGGGCTGTTTTCCGTGTCTTGGTTCCTTGGTTTTACTGGTTGGCTGCTGGTTTTCCGGGTTGGGTGGCCTTTCCCATGCCTTGGTGCTTCGGTTCCGTGCGGGCCTCCTTGGTTTTTTGCAGCTACTTCTTCGGGTTCCCCCTGGGCAGTTTTCCTGTGGCTGATGGGGGGCTTTGCAATGGCTTTGGTGCTTCGTTTCCTAGAGTTAACTGTTGGCTTTTCATTTCCCTTATTTAATATAGAATATTAAAGGGTTTTTGGGGCTGTTTGTGTTCCCCTCCCTTGTCTATATATAGAAGATGTTTTGTGGCTATTTTAGGAATGATATAACAGAATTTTTGGAAAGAAATCTTAGTGATTTTCTTGGAAGAGCTTGAGAGCTTGTTCCACTTCTTCTTCTATCTCTTGGGGAGACTTGCGAGTTCTTTCCACCCTTCTGCTCGGCTTCTAACCTCTTTCGTCTCTCCGCAAGTATCCACTTCATTGTATCCTTCGTCTCTTGGAAAGCAAGTTTAGTTGTATTTTATTTGAGTCGATTGTGAGAGTCTTTATATATAAAAGTGTCTTTTAATATTATGTTTCTAAGTGTTATTTCTATATGAAATGTAAGAGTTTGTTCTAAAGTTTATAAGATAGTAAGTGGTTGTCTTTCTTTTATCTAGGAAGTCCTTTCTTTGTTGTGATCGAGAATTTGGGTCCCTCTCCCTGGATTTTTGATTGCATCATTTTTTGGTATCAGAGCAGGTTAGGAAATCCTAGGTTTTTAAGTTGGTTTGTCAAGTCAAGTCAAGTTGTGTGAGTCTTGTGAGTCTAAGTTTCTTTAGGTTGAGTCTTTATTTGAGTCAAAGTTTATTGAAAAATGGAAAAAGACAAAAAGATAGATTCATTCAAAGATGAAAACAAGCCAGACAATCCTGATGTCCCTCTTCCGATGGATAGATGGATTTCAACTGAAGGTGATTCAACAGATCCGCTTCAAGACAGATTATACAAACTTCAATATCACATGTTCTTATGTGATCAGAAATTCAAGAAATGGAAGACGTATCTACAAAGACAGTTCGAGA
Source organism: Dendrobium catenatum (assembly GCF_001605985.2). Taxonomy (NCBI): domain Eukaryota; kingdom Viridiplantae; phylum Streptophyta; class Magnoliopsida; order Asparagales; family Orchidaceae; genus Dendrobium; species Dendrobium catenatum. The sequence goes on from NW_021318787.1 coordinate 770,393, forward strand.
AAGAGCAAGAAGAAATTTTAAAGAAGTTTGGAGAAAAGATTAAAGAGTTAGATACTCCACCTTCACCTCCTCAGAAGAAATCAAAAGCTAACTCATCGGAAGATGAGTCCTCAAGTAGGGGAGTCTGATGTAGACAAAGGGGGGGTCAAATCAAACCCAAAAAAATTTGGTTTTGATCCCTTGAGCTTGCTAGCTCATTAATTTTTGAACTAAGAGTTAGCTCGTTATGAGCTATGTTTTTTAGTTCATTTATTAGTGAACTTGACTCTTCCTTTTCACCCTTTTCTTCTTCCATGCTTTGGCTTTTGGGTTTCCTGTGTTGGGTTGTTTTCCGTGTCTTGGCTCCTTGGTTTCCCCGGTTGGCTGCTGGTTTTCCGTGCTGGGTGGCCTTTCCCGTGCCTTGGTACTTTGGATCCGTGCAGGCCTCGGTTTTTTGCGGCTGCCTCTTCAGGTTCCGCCTGGGCTGTTTTCCTGTGGCTGATGGGGGGCTTTTCCGTGGCTTTGGTGCTTCGTTTCCTAGAGTTGGCTGTTGGCTTTTCATTTCCCTTATTTAATATAGAATATTAAAGGGTTTTGGGGCTGTTTGTATTCCCCTCCCTTGTCTATATATAGAAGATGTTATGTGGCTGTTTTAGGAATGATATAAGAGAATTTTTGGAAAGAAATCTTAGTGATTTTCTTGGAAGAGCTTGAGAGCTTGTTCCACTTCTTCTTCTATCTCTTGGGGAGACTTGCGAGTTCCTTCCACCCTTCTTCTCGGCTTCTAACCGCTTTCGTCTCTCCGCAAGTATCCACTCCATTGTATCCTTCGTCTCTTGGAAAGCAAGTTTAGGTGTTTTTTATTTGAGTCGATTATAAGAGTCTTTATATATAAAAGTGTCTTTTAATATTATGTTTCTAAGTGTTCTTTCTATATGAAATGTAAGAGTTTGTTCTAAAGTATCTAAGATAGTAAGTGGTTGTCTTTCTTTTATCTAGGAAGTCCTTTCTTTGTTGTGATCGAGAATTTCGGTCCCTCTCCCCGGATTTTTGATTGCATCACATTACAACTAGTGTATTTATAAAAGCAGTGTATTTATAATATTTAGTATTATTTTGGTGTTATAATAATTACTATTATTTGGTGTTATAAAATAAGTTGATTGATTAAGCATCTATTGCATTTATATTAGGCAAATTCCATGATTAGAAAATTCATCCCGACTAAAATTTAGTCAGGATATCCTAAGCCAATTTACCCTCTTTTGCAATCAATTGTGCTACACAAGAGAAGCTATGGCTTCCAAAAGTACATAATGGGTTATCAAAATACTTCTTTTCATAACTATATTATTAAACATGTTAAATCAGTAAAAAAATTATCTTGCATAAAATCCAAAAGTTTCAAGTTGAACCAACATAAAGTTCAGCGATGAAACTTGAAAGTGTCTACAAATTCCATAACCACTACACTATGAAACTTGTTCACCAACTACAACAATGAGATCTCTTATCTAGTTAAATACTCAAAATGAAAAAGATTGTTGCAAATGAAATCATGTTGATGCCACACTCCATTACCATCATAGAGTTATAATACACAATCACATTAAGATCCAAAGGCTAATGAAAACATCATACAACATTCATCATGAGTTAAAATACCCAATCACCTTAAGATCCAAATGCTAATAAAAACAATCAGACAACATTCATCATGAGTTATAATACCCAATTACCTTAAGATCCAAAGACTAATAAAAACAATCAGACAACATCCGTGCAAATCCTTCCCTCCACAATTCAACATAAGAACGCAATCAGAATTACTCCATCTGTGGTCCAAGGGATCGTAGTCAGCGAGCCACGTCGGTGGTTCGAGGTATCAGGACATATACATTACAATCATTGTATTTTATAAGTTAACATTTTAATGAATTAAGCATAATAGATGTTTTGAAAAAAGTAAAGTAAAAATAGTGTATTTTGAAAATTTTGCCATAAAATTGAAAAAAAAATGAATTTGAAGATAAATATACAGAAAACTAAATTTTTTAATAAAATGAACTACATCGAGGAGTTTCTAATACATTAGTATTTTACTTTATTTTACATTCTGTCCAACCAAACACCAAAAAATAAAAAAACAATGTATTTCTTTTACACTGCATTCATTTTTCCTCCAACCAAACAACCCCTAAGTACCAGTGTAACGAATGTAATAAAGAGAAAGAGTGAGAGTGAGAGAACATTAAATAAAACATATTTCTTATTTAACCCGTAAAAAATATCACAGGTTATGTTGAATTTGTCTCTAACATGCATTAACATCATATTTAAGGGTTTCAGTAAATTTCAAAAGTTCCTAGAAAAGAAAAAAAATATAAACCCTAATGCTTGGTAAATTTAGTTTTTTATAGCATCAAAATTTCCTATATGGCAAGTCATGGCAAGTCAGTACTCAATTATTATTCATGCCTCATTAACAATCATATTAATGAGTATGAATGGAAATAACACTACAAAAAAGAAGCTTTGTTTTTAGGGGTGTGGTGTCCCATTGTGATATATGTTTTTTTTTTTTGGAAGAAGGGATTTCGTGGAGCTCTAGTTGTGAGAGCTTCCTTTAGGATTTTTTATACTTTTCTACTTTTCCCTTCACCTCTCCAGCTCAATCTCCATCTATTGAGATCCGATATCTAATCTTTGGTCCTCGTAAGGACGTTGGCCCAAACATCATTTTGTGAGGTGTCATGGATCCCACCAACTTCTCTCATCTTCAAGCTAAGTCGACCAACTCTCATTTGTTTGGTCCTTTTCCTAGCACACCCTTTCAACAATCATCCTCTTCCCCCTCTCTTGGACAACTGAATGGAAGGGGTTGCTAATATCCAGTGTTCTGAAAGCCTTAAGCTTTAACTTGAACAATGTTATGTGCTCTTAGTAGAAACTATGTTTCTCAAATGAGGAGATAGAAGAAAGAGCAAAATTTTGGGATCTAGCTTTGGTCAGCTATATGACTGAATGAGAACCCTTTTACGTTAACCTTCTCCAAGCTGCTCATAAACTGTGGAAGCTAAGAGATATATTTGAACTTCTATCCTTTGTGAACTGTTTCTTCCATGTGAAGCTTATTTGTTTTGACGAATTGATATGATGAGAAATGGGAGCCCTTCATTCATAAATGATAGGCCATTTATTTTTTAAAAATGGGCATCAAACATCACATCAATGAAAGAAAATTTTAAATAAATTCCTGTTTAAATTAAGCTTCCTCGCCTCCTCCTCTTTGCTAGTCTAGATCTAGAATTCGTAAGATTTTGAGCAAAGTAGATATTCCTCTTTTAATTGATCCTCCTATTTCAAACAGGAAAAGGATATTTTATGCCAGGATAAGTTTACATGATTCCACAAAATTCAATGCTTTCGAATTCCATCACTATCATCATTAATGGGAAAGATTATGCTCAACCTATATTATATGAATGGAAGCCTAAAAAAAATAAAAATAAATAAATAAATGGAAGCCTAACCCATGTGCCAATTGTGATATCTTTGCTCATGATTCAACAAACTGTCCAAAAACTACAAATCATCCATCTTAACCTGCTCACATCATTCCTCGGGACAGAAGCAGAAGTTGCTCTATAGGTGAAATTTCCTAAAACTCTCCTTTTCCTCTACGCCTACTACTATACCCTTTGCTGTAGCTCCAAATGTTAATCTCCTTGTCCCCATCCATTTAGATAGTAAAGGTGATAAATCCCATTCATTAGTAGACATTGGTGAAAGTCCCTAACTAGTCACAAAATTCTAAATATGCCTTTGAAAATGATATTATTGTGCTAAAGATGCAGATGAGGTAATCAATTCTCAATAGAATAATTCTTTTTCTAAAATTACTCATATTTTAGATAACATTACACACACAGTTGTCATTCCTCCCTCTTCCTCTAAAGGTAGGAAGGGCTCTATAAGTCATTAACTCTTTGTTTATAATATCTTATCCCAACATTATAACTTCGAATGTTAGAGAGCTAAGCAATCATGACCGAACCAATGGATTATAAAAATTTGATCAAGGAGCTCAACAGTGACATGTTTTATATGTTGGAAATAAAATTATCTTCCTCTCTTATATCTTGGATCCTCTTTATTTTAAAAAGTACAAAAATGTATAATCAGAAGAGCAGTTGTGATAATTTTTAGGTTTCTCCATGGGATCGCATTCTTATCAAGTGGAATACCAATCAAATCACTTTTACATCCCTTTTCTATCATGCTCAATATGCTCATAGATGGAAAGTATTCCTCTACAGTTAAATTTTTGTTATTTTTGTTTATGCTGCTTGGAAAAGAAAGCCATACGGAAATTCATTGCTAATGCTGCTCTAAATACATATGATCTTTGACTCATTTTGTGGGATTATAACTGCCTAAGACATCGTAATGAAAAATAGGATGGATCTCCCCCCACTTCCTAGCAAGCAATCGGATTTCAACAACTATATTTTCAATGACAATCTAATTGAGCTTCACAAAACTGCTCTACCTTAATCAACATTGGATAATCTCATCCATTGCCTCCTTCACCGAGCATTTTCCAATACTTGTTGGCTACATGTTTATCCCTTTACACAGTTAAAAGCTTTGAATCCTATGACTTTTGATCACTCTCCCATCATGATCTTTATTGGCCATACTCATAAACAAAATTATAGATTCATATATAAAAATCATTGGAGCCTTTATCCAAATTTTTTTGATATTTTTGTTGTTGCTTCAAACAAAGTGGTTTGAGTTGATCCTCTCTTTGCCTTCTGCTAAAAGCAAAAAAATGTGAAATGGCTCTTAAGTCTGCAAATTGGAATTCATCATACATATCTAGTACTATTTCTACTTTTAAACATGATCAATGAACGATTTTTTGAATCGATGGAATCAAACCCAACTAATATTTCCTTGCTTCAAGAAGTTCTTATTACTCAAAAAGCTCTTATCATTGTGTTGATCGACCTCTGTTGTAGTGTGCAAAGAACAAAAAAAATAAAAAGAGAAAATAAAAAATGCCTAAAAATGATTACCTATAATGGAGCCATCCTGTATCTCTATCGAGGCCGCATCTGCAGTGCCCATACTCTGTGCAAACGGCGCCGAATTCATGTCTCGTCACGCTAGCGTGCAAAGATCTACTTGATTCAAGTCGTTAAATACAACAATGAAACAAGCTTCTTCGCTCTTCGCCATATTCCTCTCACGGAAGCTCTTGAAATCCTCCGACCTGCTCCAGGCCGAACGCAAGCCTGACTCCAACTCCACCAAATCCCGACCTCCACTCCTACGGACGTCGACCCTCCCACGACCAAGCTTTAAGATCGACATTGAACACCTCTCTGCCTGCATCTAACATCTTTCCCTATCTCAAACTCCCGAAGCCCATCCGACTTACGACCTCCAACTCTTCCTCCTGCCACTGTGTTGAAGCTCCTGCGACCAACTCAC